>NW_027532249.1:9515008-9564388 GCF_008692635.1 Crocuta crocuta | reverse complement strand
GTATGTAAGGCTTATGAATTCAGCAGCAACTTCAAAATAATAAAGGCTGACTACTTCTCATGCGATTATCTTCAACATTATACAGGTTTTCCTTAAAAAAAGAGAGAGAGAGAGAGACCAGAGAGAATAGACAGAAGCAACTTATTCTGCTACCATCTAGCCTTTCACCTTCTTTGAGAACAAGCTGTCCCCCTGTACTCACCACTTTCTCTTTGGATCTCAGGACTCCCAGCTTCCCAAATCGAACGTGAAAAGGCGAACACTGATAGGTGCCATCCTGTTGTCGCACCACAATGACATCGATGCACCCGGACAAAGTGGCTTGGTTAATGCCCTTGTAGAGTTCCTTCACAGTGACAATCACCTGCCCAGCCAGCTGTCCCACATAATTCATGGTTTGAAACTACAAAATTCAAGAAAAAAAAAATAGATGAGTATCACTGGATCTGTGGACCTAACGACAGAGAAAAAAATAGTGGTAGTTAAAAGTGTACTGTGCATTTGTATACTATATTCTTATGTTAACCTTGCTGATCTTGAACCAGTTAGTCTCACTCTGCCACTGTTTTTCTACAATTCCACACAAGGACAAAATCCAGATGGTTCTCCTTTGTATTCTAAGAGGCTGTCCTGGCCAGTGCCTGAGGCATGCCTAAACTCTAAGTTCTCTTTTCTTTTCCATCATTCAGTATTCTGCTAGCTGCCAGCAGAGGTGTCCCTCGTCCCTCTAAAGTTTAGAAGCTGCACAGAACCACCAAAGAACCCAGACTACCACCAATGCCCTCTTGCCCAAGATCACTAGGAACCTGGGGCAACTGCATCCACCCTTGACCATGGCAACTAAGCAGAAAAAATGACCAATGATCGTATCCGGGAGAAACCAGAAATCCATGGTTTCTGCTGAAGACAATTAATTGACAGGTGAGTTTTCTATAAAACTATTAATCAAATATGGTTCAGAGGCATGATAGATTAAATAAACTCTGGGTCAGCTTGACTGGGTCTAACCAATTTATAGCATTACTTTTATCAAAAATCCCCTCAGTGCTTTTAACACAACTCACTAGAACATACATTCATGTTCTACAAAGTTCAAAGTACAGAAAGGGTTTTAATCTTGTTGGTCAACTACAATTATCTAGTCAAATTGGCGTCACTATGCTATAAAAGGATCCTCCAGAAAGGGTCAAAGATGGACATGTGTGCATGTGACCGGGGCTGCACGAATGCTAGGAAATGCTTCCTCTGTGCCCCACATCCACTGTGGCTGCGGCTAGGGCTGGCTTTATCTGACCACAGGTTGGGGCGCCTACCATATAGTATGCAACAAAGACCAGTAGGGAAGTCTCCTTGATTTCCCCTCAACTCTTTTACCAATTAGAAAAAAATAGCTCCTCTTTAGTCCAACATTATCAAATTTCATCTCCATTTATCAAATACCACCACCACATTTCATTCATTAGACACCAACACCCCTAGTATTATGTCAAAGCACAATTCAGCAAGTCATTCATCTGGGGACAGGAGGGACATGGACCAAGTAAGAGATCCTCCACAGCTCTGGCTAATCCAGAGGCCAAGTTTTACTGAACTAGAGAACAGACAATTCTCCAGATCATTTATCATAAGCAGAGCTGTCTCTTTACCCCCAGCTTTTCAGGTACTTTAAGCTCAAAGTTGCATGCTCAGAAAAGTTACCAGAGAGCACATTCAATGTTGTGAGAGAAATCCAAAGCAGAAATGGGAGAAAGAATGCTACTCCAGTGGGAAAACCTAGGGGACTGCCAGGACATCTGCCTCCAGAAAAACTCCCGAGTGCCTGCTGGCAGTGCCCAGATTCCACTCATTTTCGCTGCTCTTACACACAGAGGAATGTGTAATCAAGACCCATCCGTTTTATACCACTGAGCACAACTACAATAATTTTACCCCAGAGGTTTTTTTTTTTAATATTTTAAAGCTAATGTTATGAAGGCCCCAAAATGTATCTACAGATGGCTTTGAGGATGTAAACTAGCTGCAAAACTTACTACTAAATAAGGTAGTATCCTTTATAAAATAGTTACAAGTTGGTTTTGATTTTGGTTTTAGAAATCATTTGGTAAGGCCAAATTAAGCACACACCAAGTGCCCCATAATTATTTCTTCAATGAATAAAGTATCAAATGAACCATCAATAAACGAGACACACACAAAAAAGAAACGTGTGTAGGGAGGAAATACTGTTTCATCAGAATATTCATATTACATCTCATTTTTAAAAATTAATCTTTTTTGTTTTGTAGTAACTGTAGTTTCACATGCACGCACTTTTAAGAAATACAAAGAGAGCTCCTGTATCCTTTAAGCCAGTTTCCCCCAACATCTTGCAAAATTCTAGTGCACTATCCTAATCAGGATATCAACACTGATTCAGTTAAAATTAAGAACATTTCCATCATCATCAAGATCCATCCTATTGGCCTTTTATAGCGACAAACACCCAATTCCCTCACTTTCTCCTTAACCCCTAGAAACTATTAATCTGTTTTTCATTTCTGTTACTTTGGCCATTTTTAAGAAAGTTATATCAATGGAATCATATGGTATATAACCTTTTGTCATTCACGGCCTTTTCCCACTTCAGCTATGGAGATTCATCCAGGTTGCTGCATAGGTCAACAGTTTGTTCCTTTCTATTGGGAGGTAGGTAGTACTATATGACATGAATGTACCCTAGTTTGTAACACTCAAGTTTTTGAGTATTACAGTTAAAACTACCATAGCACTCATGTATAGGTTTTTGTGTGAAAATCAGTTTTCAGGGGTGCCTGGGTCGCTCAGTCAGTTAAGTGTCCGACTTCAGCTCAGGTCACGATCTCGCAGTTCATGGATTTGAGCCCTGCACTGGGCTCTGTGCTGACAGCCGGAGCCTGGAGCCTGCTTCAGATTCTGTGCCTCCCTCTCTCTTTGCCTCTCCCGCACTCATGCTCTGTTTCTCTCCATCTCTCAAAAATGAATGAACATTAAAAAAAAGAATTTAAGAAAATCAGAATTTAAGAAAATCAGTTTTCGAATTGACTGGAATAAGCCCCCAGGGATGTGACTGTTGGGCTGAATGATAACTGCATGATTAGTTTTCAAAGACACTGCCACCAGAGTCACTGTACCTTATACACCTCCACAAGCAATGTCAGAGAGATGTAGTTTTTCTACATCCTTGCCGGCATTTGGTACTTTATTATTTTAGCCATGATGACAAGTACAGGTGATATTAGTTTTAATCTGCATTTCCCTAATGGCTAATGACACTGAACATCTTTTCATATGCTGACTTGCTACCTGAATATCTCATTACATTTTGTTTCATAAAAGAGAACTACCATTAATTCAGAGGAAAAGAAAATAAACACCTTTTTGTTTCTTATTTCTGGAGTCACACTGTACAAGTTTTATGTTAAGAATGTCTCCAAAAAGAGGTGAAATAAAATTTAATCTCGTGTAGTTCCTATTTTCACTCTCTTTTATCAGAGTATTTTTCAGCAACCTAGAATTGTCCATCAGAATGTTCATAATATGTAAGTAATATATGTTCAGGATATGCTTTCTGCTTGTCATGGCATGTACATTAATCAGGACCCAAGTAGACCCATCTCTGTGTTACTGCTTGACTGGTGGCAATTTAAAAATGAGCTTTGTTACAAATATTTAAAAATTTCATAATGAATTATATAGGCCTTTCCTTAAAAGAAACTGAAATATGATAACTTTAAGCATCTTCATTCAGCCATAAAACAAATCTTATAAACTAAATGTGTAATAAGCTTACATCAACCAAAGCACAGAATCCATAATTAAGTGTAACTACATCTATTCAAAATGATTTTAATTACCATGGTTAAAGGATGTGCTGTTATACAAAAGTCTATTATGTAAATGCCAGTTGCTAAATGTAAAAAAAATACAGGCTATCAAATGACTGGCTTTTTTCTTAGCAGATATAAAACAATTGTTTAGATTACAAAGGCTGGGAAAACGAAAGTAAAGAGAGGCCTGGTGCTGTAACATTCACTATACACTGGGAATGAAGGGCACAACTCTGCTGGGAGGGGCACTCCAACTAGGTGGGGTACGGGGCTGCCCCATGGTTATGTCTGGGGGAAAAGCAACTGGTTGCTGTATGCATGACACGTTAAACAGCTTCTTCTAGGGGCGCCTGGGTGGCTCAGTGGTCAAGCATCCAACTTCAGCTCAGGTCATGATCTCCCAGTTTGTGACTTCAAGCCCCAGGTCAGCTCTGTGCTGACAGCTCAGAGCCTTGAACCTGCTTCAGATTCTGTGTCTCCCTCTCTCTCTCTCTCTCTGCTCCTCCCCTGCTCGCATGGTGTCTCTCTCTCTCAAAAATAAATGGTAAAAAAAATTTTTTTAAACAAAAGAAATCCCCCAGCTTCTTCTTTAAGCATTATCTAGTACCATAAAATTTTAATCCTACATGTCCAGCTCAGCACTAGCCATAATAAAGCCAACTGAGAACAAATTCAGGTCTCTAACATCTGTCCTGGTCAATGCCTGGGAAAGTGGGACTGTGAAGAGGGGAAGACGATCAAGTAACCCAGTCACATATCAGGGATACACCTCACTGAAGACACTACCTTTTGAAAAATAACANATATTTTATATAAATTCAAGGACAGGGACAGAGAGACTAAGAGACGAAGAGATAAAAAAAAAAATCAGAGAAAAAGCAAAGAGAGAGTAAACACAAAATCAGAAAGCAGGTGGACATAAAGATGCCCACACAGACAGAGCAATGTGGAACTGAAGGATGTTCATAGAGCAGCATCCCTATCTTCAGGCTCACAAGCACAGAGAAAATATAAAAATGCACTCCTAGAACTGAAAGTATTTATCTAGCCCAGTGTTTCAACAAATATCAAAAGTGCTTCTGGCACATTCCTGAAATATGGAAAGCTAATCATCAGAGTAGCAGCAACTAATTTTTTGAGATCTACTATGTACCAAATTCCTAAGCATATACATAATCTCAGAACTACCTTATGAAAGAGTAAATATTATTTCTATTTTTAAAGATAATAAAATTAAGGCTTTAAAAGGTTAAGTGTTGTTATGGACTGAACCTGTCACCTCCTCAAATTCTTATGTTGAAGCCCTAACCCCCAAAGTCCTATTATTTGGAGGTGGGGCCTTTGGGAGGCAATCAGGTTTAGACGAGGTCAAGAGGGTTGGGCCTCTATGACAAATCCATGTTCTTGTAAGGAGAGAGAGACCAGAGATCATGTTCTCTCCTTCTACCATGTGAGGACAAAGTGAGAAAGTGTGCAAGCCAGGAAGAGGAGCCTCACTAGGAATTAACTTAAACTGCCCAGCACCTTATCTTGGACTTGCCAGCCTCCGAAACAGTGAGAGATAAATGTTTAGAACACCCGGTCTGTAGTATTCTTTATGGCAGCCCAAGCTAAGGCAAGTATCTTCTCAAACAATATAATTGCCATACTGTTTCTCAACGCTGGGATACTTCCCCTTGACAAAGACTCACTCCTTTCATCAAGAAGTTGATAACAATATCAGACAGCCCTAGTATTATGTCCACTAGAAGTCACAATGAATACGTGCCACCGCTTCTAAATGATACCATTATACACCAAAGAGTTTGTTGTACAACTATAACTAGGTCTCATCTATTCTGGGCTAAACGTGCTTCTAAAATGACTGGGTTTACTTTCACTTTTACGGCAAACTAAAGAACTTTTTTAAAATGGGAGATCCAAAACTAGACAGTGGTGTAGACAGGCCTAATATACAGTATATACGATGTATACTGTGTGTTTATGTCCAGGCACTGGCTCCCATGGGCTGGGTTAGATGTGAGTAGGTACCAAAACAGGGAGGTACTTACTGATCGCTGAACTAAAAATGGGAAGACTCCGAAAACAGAAATTAACAAAAATACTTATGAGAAACCAAATGGCTCTTTATGCATAAAATTCAATGGACTGAATCAGTCCTTCATTCATGAAATTCAATGGTGCCCACTGTCAGATTTTTCTTATCAAAATTTTTAAAGTAAACATACACTAGTATCTGGAATAAACGGGTAGTGTAAAGATTTGCTTAGTAGCTTTTCCTAAGCATCAGAGAAACTCAAGTAAGCCAGCATGATACGTAGTAGAAATTTATAAATGGAATCATCAGTAAATATGTTCAAATACAGATATTCTTCCTATAAAAACTGCTCAAAACTATTTAAAGGTGATATGTTCAATGAAAAATAATTTTCGCTAAGGAAAAGGGATATAGGTACTTTTTTTTTTATCTTTAGCAATCTTGCACAGTTGTTTTTTTTTTTTTTACAGTTTATTGTCAAATTAGTTTGCACATAACACCCAGTGCTCATCCCCACGAGTGCCCTCCTCCATGCCCATCCCCCCTCCATCCATCAGTTCTCAGTTTTTGTCAGCATTCAAGAGTCTCTCATGGTTTGCCTCTCTCCCTTTCCCCCACCATTTCCTCCCTTCTTCTCCCCCTTGTTTCTCAGTTAAGTTCCTCCTAATCCTCCTATACGTGCAAACATATGATATTTGTCCTTCTCTGCCTGACTTATTTCACTCAGCATAACACCCTCTAGGTCCATCCATGTTGCTACACATGGCCAGATTTCATTCTTTCTCATTGCCATGTAGTATTCCATGGTATAGATAAACCACATCTTCTTGATCCATTCGTCCGTTGATGGACACTTAGGCTCTTTCCATGTTTTGGCTATTGTTGAGAGTGCTGCTATGAACATTGGGGTACATGTGCTCCTATGTCTCAGCATTTCTGGGATATAGGCACTTATTAAAATACTATAATTTCTAAATCATTATCAATACAAAAATGGATATATTCTAAACCACTCATATATATCAAAATCTGTTACCTAGGTTTTAAATTTACCCTCATATACCTAGTCAATAGTATTATTACTAGTTAGCAGTACTGCTACTAACAAACATAATTACAGTTGTTACATGTCCATCATGTGTCAAGTGCTATGGAAAATTGTATATTATCTCATGTAATTTTCACAAGTATTTGGAGTTTGGTATCAGTATTCCCATTTATATGAGGACACTGAGGTTCAGAAGGGCCCAAGGTCACCACAGTAAGTGGTGAAGCCAATAATCAAACTCAAGTCTGACTACAGCCTAACTGCATGTCTAAGTGATAGAAACGCTCTAAAGCACTGATCTGAAAAGCCTTAATGAGACCCCACCCCAGATTTCCTGCTGCAAGTGGCTGCTTTTAGAACCTGGAATGTTATTTACTTAATGCTATTTGGCCCTTCAAGTCTTTTCTGCACACTGTCATGAGAGCACTGACTACTAATTCGCCTGCTAGACTCACATTACAAGATTAGGAAGTGGACTTCCTGGGAGGTCATACGTGGTCAGAATTTATGGACAGAGATGAACTTGCCCTCAACAAGAGCTTGAGCAATCTAAGAGCTTGCCCTCAACATTCTAACCTTCTGCTCACAGATGTGAGGGAGTGTGCTATGAGGGAACAGAAACGTCTAGAAATTTCAGGAAACAGAACACATTCCTGCTTACACCTATGCTCCTAGACCAAACTCCTCCCAGCACCGAAGCTTATGTTCTGCCTTTGAGTGGCACTTACTTTTTTTCAAGAACCTTCTCAAACATTTCTCATTTCATCTTCAAAAAGAGAATTTACATAAGGCAGACATTTTTCATTTCATTTTACATTTAGACTGAGACAAAAGTTATTTAACTTTCCATAACTATTCACTAGAACCAGCTCTACTGTACTCAGGGTCCCAACCTTCTTGCTATTTCCCACCAGTAGCTTAAACCATGGGGCTCTCAGGGTCAGCTGGTAACCCTGAGGACAAGGGATCTAAGGCTGAACTCAAGTTGGACTAAGGCTACAGTTCTCTATGAATTCCAGTCTCTGAGAGGTGGCCAAACATAAACCTGGAGGGCATCACTGGCTGAGAACTTTGTCTCTTTGAAAGTAGGAGATGAAAGGCACGCACAGCAGCATCTGCTGCAAGCTTCTCCCTGGTCTGGGAGGTCAGGGGGTGAAAAGTCCCCCTGAAGACTTGCCCACATCCTGTCAAGACATTCTCTAAAACGGTTACTCTGTGCCTAGCAGACACTATGGGGATTACAAAGAACTAAATGAGGTTACAATTTAGCTAGACATATTGTAATGGAAAACTATTCAAAACAGTGCCATCTATGAGTGAGCACACACAACTGACACTAAGCCTGATAAAGAAAGTTTTCCTGGAGAAGCCACTCTTTGGCCATTTAAAATTCAAATAAATGCCTTACTTTGTACCATTCAGCTTTTTATCCCCCATGATAACAAAATGCTAATTTTTCTTTTTTTATAATTAGCTGCTTTTTAACCCTCACTTTATAAAATAAGAAACAGGAAACAGCTGCAGCACAAGGAACAGTCCTTGCCCTCGGGGAGGAGAGGGCCTCAGCCCCAGGGCTCTACTGAGGCCCATCTGATCTCCTTGAAACCGAAGTCCACAAGGAAATGCTGACAGCTGCACATCTCAACTGTACTGTTCCAAGTCTCCTCAAGATCACAGCCGCTCCCTTTCTGTCCTGCTGTCCAGGTGGGCTGTTGGAACAGGGCTCTCCAATGTTTCTACGACCATTTAGTCCCCATGCAAAGAATGTGTAAACTAAAACCCAGTGTCTCCCAGAATTCCCAAATAATGTACAGACAGTTCAACTAAGAGATGGCACAGCTCTAAAGGCAGAAGATGTGCAGAGAAGATGGAGAATCAGCAGGACCTGTGACAGACCCAAGGCGATGCTAAGGGAAAGGAAACAGCTGGTTAGGATCACGCCACAATTCTAGACAGAACTAGAAATACATCTGGCATTTGGTTGGGATTCAGTAAATACTACTGAATGAATGAATAAACAAACTTAAATATGTAAATAAAAAGGGCAGATTTAGTAGGGAACTTCCTATTAAGCCTGAACTTCAAGAATTTTCACTTATTGCATTGGTTCAAACTTGTGTGTATATGAAAAATCATCCTTAACAGTTTTTTTTAAATTTTTTTAATGTTTTATTTATTTCTAGGAGAGAGAGAGACAGCGTGAGCAGGGGAGGGTCAGAGAGAGAGGGAGTCACAGACTGAAACAGGCTCCAGGCTCTGAGCTGGCAGTCAGCACAGAGCCCGACGCGGGGCTCGAACCCACGAACCACGAGATCATGACCTAAGCGAAAGCCGGACGCTTAACCGACTAAGCCACCCAGGTGCCCCCTTAACAGTTTTTTAAACAGCAAATTTTCTTGAATTTTTTTTGAAGTTTAATAACTGATTAATAAAGATGAGCCAGGTTAGGGAAGCATTACTCCTTGTAAAAGCAAGAGATCCTATGATAAGATTCCACACCTGTTTTTGCTACCTCCAAAATCAGTCTGTCATAAAACAGACAAGAAGGCTTAAATCCTTGGGTACTGTCTTGCATCCTTCCTTCCTCGGAGAAGACGTACAGGACACTTCTAGAAATCTTTCTGAGCGGGCATCTGAATTCAGAAGATTCCTTCCTGAGAAAGACTTAGCCAGAATGTAGTGTTCTTTGGAGGATCTGGGTTTCTAACCAGTTCCCTGTAGATTATAAGCAGTCTCTCTAAAGAGCAACCCTATTTTTTATATCACCTCCACTGTCTGAAGGCACAGTCAAGGGCCTTTTTTAGGTCTACCAACTTTTTTTCCCTCTAAGTGAAGAAAACTGACAAAGACCACAGTGTAGGTTAGTATTTCCAAAGGGTAGATCTCTGGTCGTAATAGAATCAAGTTTTGATGCTTAAGGGTGTAGGTTCCTGGACCCCAACCCAAACATATAAAAAACCAGAAGCAGGGTCTTAAGGACTAGTTATTTATGATTCTGATAGGCATCCTTGTTTGGGAACTAACTCAGTCTCTACTGAATGAACTTTCTCTTCCCAGTCCTGATTCAGCTTGAGAAAAAGGAGTTGTTAGGGGCTAATGTAAGTATCCCATCCTTTCAACCATATCTATTACCTTCACCTGTAACCCAAACTTAATAGACCTTGAATTTCACACTTTTTTTTAATGTTTGTTGTTTTTGAGAGAGACACACACATACAGAATGCAAGCGGGGGAGGGGCAGAGAGAAAAGGAGGAGACCGAATCCAAAACAGGTTCCAGGCTCTGAGCTGTCAACACGGAGCCCAATGCAGGGCTTAAACTCACGAACGGTGAGATCGTGACCTGACCCAAAGTTGAACATCCAACAGTCACTTAGGTGCCCTGAATTCCATATATTTTAATAAATAGCTGACCGATGATTTTATAAGACCTGAATTCTAGGACTGACAGTGGCTGTGTCAAAAGTTCATTTACCAAAATTTTTTTTTTTTTTTTTAAGATTTTAAATAATCTCTACATCCAAGATGGGGCTCAAACTCATGATCCTAAGATTAACAGATGTATGTTCTACGGACTGAGCCAACCCAGCGCCCCTCATTTAAAACAATTTTTTTAATGTCTTATTTATTTCTGAGAGAGAGAGAGAGAGAGAGAGAAACAGCGTGAGCAGGGAAGGGTCAGAGAGAGAGGAAGACACAGAATCTGAAACAGACTCCAGTCTCTGAGCTGTCAGCACAGAGCCTGATGCAGGGCTTGAACCCACAAACTGGGAGATCATGACCTGAGCCAAAGTCGGACGCTTAACCGACTGAGCCACCCAGGCGCCCCACATTTATAAAAATTCTAATCTGGGAAGACTGCTCTCCTAGGAGTTCGTTCCCTAATTACAACCCATAGGACTCAAAAACAACCTTTAGGATAGGTGAGAAGAGGGGACTTTTTTTTCTTTTCAAATTTTTATTTAAATTCTAGTTAACATAGTGCAATACTGGTTTCAGGGGTAGAATTCAGTGATTCGTCACCTACATCCACCATCTAGTGTTCATCCTAAGTGCCCTCATTAATATCCATCACCCATCTAGCCCATCCCCTTCCCACCTCCCTCCATCAACCGTGTTTTTTCTCTACCTTTAAGAGTCTCTTGGGGCGCCTGGGTGGCTCAGTCGATTAAGCATCCGACTTCGGCTCAGGTCACGATCTCATGGTTCGTGGGTTCGAGCCCTCTGTCGGGCTCTGTGCTGACAGCTAGCTCAGAGCCTGGAGCCTGTCTTTGGATTCTGTGTCTCCTGCTCTCTCTGACCCTCCCCCTGGTCACGCTGTCTCTCTCTCGGAAATTAAAAAAACATTAAAAAATGTTTAAAAAACAGTCTCTTATTGTTTCCCTCTGTCTCACGCTCGCGCTTTTCCCTCCTCCTATATGCTCATCTGTTTTCTTAAATTCCACATATGAGTGAAATCATATGAGATTTGTCTTTTTCTGACTTATTTCGCTTAAGTACACTCTAGTTCCATCCACATCATTGCAAATGGCAAGATTTCATTCTTTTGATGGCTGAGAAATATTTCAGAGAGAGAGAGAAAAAGAGACTGTGTGTGTGTGACATCTTCTTTATCCATTCATCTGTTGATGGACATTTGGGCTCTCCCCATAGTTGGGCTAGTGCTGATAATGCTGCTATAAACATCAGCGTGCATGTACCCCTCCGAATCTGTATTTTTGTATCCTTTGGGTAAATACCTAGTAGTGCAATTGCTGGATCATAAGGGAATCCTATTTTTGACTTTTTAAGAAACCTCCGTAGTGTTCTCCAGAGTGGCTGTACTAGTTTGCATTCCCACCAACAGTGTAAGAGGGTTCCCTTTTCTTTGCATTCTTGCCAACTCCTGTTGTTTCCCGTGTTGTTAATTTTAGCCATTCTGACAGGTGTGAGGTGATATCTCATCGTGGTTTTGATTTGTATTTCCCTGAAAAGTGATGTTGAGTAGCTTTTCATGTGTCTGTTAGCCATCTGGAGATCTTTGGAAAAGCCATCTAGTCAGGTCTTCTGCTCATTTCTTAAGGATTATGTGTTTTCTGGGTGCTGAGTTTGATAATTTCTTTACAGATTTTGGATACTAACCCTTTATCACATAGGTTGTTCACATATATCTTCTCCCATTCTGTAGGCTGCCTGTTAGTTTTGCTGATTGTTTCCTTCGCTATGCAGAAACTTTTTATCTTGATGAAGTCTCAACAGTTCGTTTCTGCTTTGGTTTCCCTTGCCTTTGGCAACATGTCTAGTAAGAATTTGCTCTGGCCAAGGTCAAAAAGGTTGCTGCCTGTGTTCTTCTCTAGGATTTTGATAGTGTCCTATCTCACGTTTAGGTCTTTCATCCATTTTGAATTTATTTTTGTGTAAGAAAGTGGTCCAGTTTCATTCTTCTGTGTTGCTGTCCAGTTTTCCCAACACCATTTGTTGAAAAGACTGTCTTTTTTCCATTGGATCTTTTCTGCTTTGTTGAAGATTAGTAGATCATGCAGTTGTGGGTCTATTTCTGGGTTTTTTATTCTGTTCCACTGATCTATGTGTCTGTTTTTGTGCCAATACTATACTGTCTTGAAATGCAGCTTGAAATCCTCCAGTTGCATTTTTCTTTTTCACGATTGCTTTGGCTACTTAAGGTCTTTTGTGGTTCCATACAGATTTTAGGACTATTTGTTCTAGCTTTCTGAAAAATGCCGGTGGTATTTTGGTGGGGATTACATTAAGTGTGTAGTTTGCTTTGGGTAGTAAAGACATTTTAACAACGTTTGCTCTCCCAATCCATGAACATGGAATGCTCTTCCATTTGTGTCCAAAGAGGGAGGTTTTCTTTTTTTTTTTAATATTTATTTTGAGCGAGACAGAGAGAGAGGGAGAGAGAGAATCCCAAGCAGGCTTCATGCTAAGCATGGAGCCTGATGTGGGGCTCAATCTCACAATTGTGAGATCATGACCTTAGCCGAAATTAAGAGTTGGATATTTACACAATTGATCCACCCAGGCAGCCCTGAAGAGAGAATTTTCTGATCCAATATTCTTGTTGTAGAACTTGAACAGATACAGGATGCAATGGCTGGCTCAGAGGATAACAATAAGGCCCCCTGGATCACAATGATTTTCTCTCTCAGAGATCCCCCTGCCAACCAAAGTAAATCTGTACTTTGGAGTGTAGGCCTTGGCACATCTGACAGTGAGGTGAGGGAGACATTTGACCCAAACAGATATTCTTGAGGTGTGTATGGAGAGCCAAACTGACAAGAAACTGGCTGGCTGTGCTACTTGAGCAATAATCCAGAAGGCCCACTAGCTGAAGACATGGAGATGCCACACAGCCCCAGTCCTTGCTCTCTTATCATTTCTCTGACTGAAGAATGGTTAGAAGTTTGTCTGCCTGGCTTAGTGTCCAATGCTGATATTTACCAACACAGATAAACTGATATGGATTCTGACTTGACAAAGCCACCTGGAACTCTCTATAACCCTCCCATCCCCTCAACCCTGCCAAAACACGCTGAGAAAACTAGTGAAAGCCTTCCTCTCTCAAACTCAGACTTTTTAAAAATAGAGATAATACAAATGTTAATTTCATATATACAACACAGAGATTTGACAATTTTATTATATTTTATTATTATTTTTAATGAGAAAACATGAGGCTGGCCTTAAGCTTGACTGGTGAGTTGATGAATTAAGATTTTAAATGTGTCACTACATAGTCTCTTTAAGGAAGTTTGGAAGCACAGATTTCTGCTTACTGGGCTCACTTCTCTATGATTTCACCATACTATCTACAGAGTAGAACAATTATCTTGGGCCGAGTAAGGTTGAAAAAAGGAAAGATACTTGGCCACCACAGCAATATACTTTTTTCCCTTAGCGTGAACCCAAATTTTACCCAAATATTTGCTCTGGCTTTTCAGCAGGTACAGTTTAAGGGAGGATTGTATTACCTATTTCATCTCCAAAAACCATTAATTCCCTCACTTCCACCCCCAGTCACTGGCCTCATAATTTTCAGGTCAATCCTGCATAATCCAACCTAAGTTGTCTTCTCAATCTATCTAGCTACTACTGTTGGCTGCTGATCTAATATTTTATAAGAGTAACAAGGAGGTTTTAGTCTTCCTGAAGAGGAGATGGGAACAAATAAAGTATGCTAACAACAGATTGTGAACACACAGAGCACAATGCAAAAGATCAGAAAGAGATGGGGTGGGAGGTGGGGTAGAGGCATGGGCTCAGGGGCTGAGAAGAAAGCAGTGGGCTGACAAGAAGAGGTCTGTGGTTGTAAGCATCCAAGGCGCCCTGCCCTGCCCTTTCCCTACCACAGCACATAAGCACTCACCACACTGCAGTCATTTGCTTCTACACCTCCAAACTCTTAAGTTCTGACAAAGAAAGAAGAAGTGTTGTATGCTTCACCATCTCCCCAAAGCCTGACACAGTGCCTAGCAAAGGGGGGTTCTTAATGAGTATTTTTAGATCAGTGAATGTATGAATCGATGAATACAAGATCTAATGAATAGAATCATCAAGGAGAGGGAGAAATATACAATGTTTTGCATTGTAACATGAGAGAAATTCAAAATGTAAATGAAGATATATGTATATCTACACATAGCCACACATTAAGAAAAATGCCAAGCGGGGGCCAACCCTATGTTTCAAAAGCAATGCTCAGATATTCTGAAACCAATGCTTTTCTCCAGAAGTTGGTTTAGACTTCACAGAAAAAACCTGCATAAGTATGTGAGTGACAATTAAGAACAACACCCACCTCCCATGGGTAAATCTAAAAATATCCCCGTGAGAACAAACGACATCCATGCAAACTGCTCTGAAGAACGCTGAGCAGCCCTACAGCAACTTGTAGAGGAAGAGACCGCTCATTGGTCTGTCAGGGGAAGTCAGTGTGGGGAAGTCAGCTGAGACAGAGGAAAGGCTAAAAGTGACAATGATCATACCGTGACCAAAGACCATTACAGAAAACAGCATGAAACAGAACAGACTTAGGTTATCATCTCCTACGAGCAAGTTTAAACTTACATGAAAATGTCCCAAATTATAATTCTATAAGGCACAGCCTTCAAGGTAAACAGCTGGTAGCAATAGTTTCATTTTCCTAATGCTCAGCAATGTAACAAAAATACTCACTTTAACTGATGCAGAACAAAAAAAATTAAATGTTCAATTTTACACGTACCTTCAGATTTCACTATAGATAATAAAATAGGTGTTCCTTGAGTAGACAGATCCTAAGGTAGCTAGCAGCACAGTAGGAAAAGTGGGCCCCAATTACTCTGCCCCAACCCCCACATCATTCCTGTGACCAAACTCATTTCAAACTATTGCAGTTCTGTAAAACTTCATGGTTCTTGTTCTTGTATTTCTTCTTTCCCCTTCATTTCCCAAATTATAGAATAATGCCTTGAAACACACAATTTCTGATAATTTAGTTCTTATTTTTTCCTGTTATGGGTAAAATATGCCCAGTTCTTATCTACTTGTAACATGAGGTGACAGATTATGTTACATGGAACATTTAACCTGACCGGAGACAAGAGAGAAACACAGAAGTGAAATCATTAAGAAATGTAAGGAGTTTAAGATTTTGTGGATAGTTAATCATGATAGATATTAAATTACTACTTAGTCAACCATACTCTAATGGTTGCACTTATCAGCATATAAAAACTTCTGGCTAAATGTTCATGCCCAGTCGGCTATGAAATGCAATTTTAAAATTTTAAGTAGCTACACCTTGAGCTATTCAAAACAAATTTTTTTCAAAAGAATGAAGGTGGATTTTACATAAAGTAAAATTAGGCCTTTTCTAGTGTAGTTTTAACCATGCAATCATGTAATACCCACCACAATCAAAATACAGAACTAGGTCATTTCCCAAAATGCCTCCATGGCCCTTTGTAGTCAATACTTTCCCCAATCCCCTGCTAACGCCTGATCTGGTTTTCTCTCTCTATAATCTTTGCCTTTTCTAAAATGTCACATAAGTAAAACCATACAGTATATAGCCTTTTGAATATGGCTTCTTTCACTTAGCATAGGGCATTTGAGATTACTCATTACTACTGCAGGTATCCAGTTTGTCCCCTGGTGTTGTTAAGTACAGAGTATCCCACTGTATGTATTGATTTCCAAAGTTCGTTTGTCCATCTACCAGCTGAAAGATATCTGGGTTGTTTCTAGTGTTTGGTTATTACAAATAAAGCCAGTAAAGATGTTTGTGTACAGGCTTTTGTGTGAACATAATCTCATTTGGATAAATAGCTTAGGAGTGAGACTGCTTTAGATATATTTTGCAAGAGTGATTTTGCAGCTGTTTTTAAGGTATCTTCAGTGTACCCAGAGGAGTTTGCTGTTAAAATAAATCATTCTGTAAATTATTTTACGAAGTGGGAACGGTTTGATTGTTTTATGGACTTAGATTTTCATATGTGGGAGTTGTTTAAAATAGAGATTCAGTTACACTGGTGAAAATTCAAACTATTTACTCACAAGGTAACTTTTTAAGCTATGCGTATCATTGAAAAAACCTACAATTCAGATTTTACTCCACCTTCTTCCTAGTGTTAGCCATGGGAAAGTGATGGAGGAAAAAGAGCAAAGGGCACTAACATTTATCCCTTTCAAAATGCCATTTCATATACCTCTTCTCGTTTAATACTCACAGTTAAGTGAGGTAAATGTCATATGCATAGTACTAGCAAGAAAATTGGGGCTCAGAGAAGATAAGCAAATTACACAGAGTCAAAAAATTACTCTGTGATGCACAGACAAAAGCTCAGCTATGTCTGTATCAAATGTCCAGGATCTTTTTACTGTATCTTGGGGCCACTAACTCCTAAAAACACTAAGTATATATAATTTTCAGGGCTATGTATAGGAATTTCATAAGTGCTTTTAGAAGGCCATGATGATTCTTCCACTTGCTATCATACATAAAAAGTGTTATCCTTTTTATGATGAATATCCCTAACGGTATGATTATATTTATAGTTATAAATATATGTTTTATGGAACACATTCTCATCCTAAACTTTCTAGGGCAAAAGAATTGTGTGGCTAACCTGTTTTGGTGATGATCATTGATAATCATAAGCAACTCTAACATAAAACAGGAAATCTTACTAATTGGCTCACTTTCACATATGAAAGGCACACAATCTTAGGTTTCTAAGGAAACCATATGTTGTATTTTCAGTGATGACTATCTCTTTAGTCCAGACACGGGTAGAACACAATTTCCTTTGAAACAATGTGACTTTATTTGAAGTTCTTTTTACTCAGTGACCTAAACATCAGGAATTGACATCATGACTTCTACAGTTAAGTAACAGCCGTGAGACTGGGAACAAATAAACATGTTCTTGTAGCCTGTAAGTCTAGGGAAAGAGATGTTACAATTAATTCATTTTTTTCTCATGCCCCCCGGAAAACCTCAGTTAGGATCACAGATGAATTAGACATTTTAAACTTGTCCCAACCGTGTTAATTCCTTGGACTGAAAGTCCCTGAAGGCCTATCATATGGTACCCTGGTTAAGTTCAGGTAGGGACATGCCAGATGAATTGCTTCAATAGGATGTGAAGGTCACTGCACCTACTTTATTTTTAAAATAGTTTATTGTCAAGTTGGTTTTCATATAACACCCAGTGCTCATCCCCACAACTGCTCTCCTCCATGCCCATCATCCCCTTCCCCTCCCCTCACTCCCATCAGCCCTCAGTTTGTTCTCGGCATTCAAGTCTCTCATGGTTTGTCTCCCTCCATCTCCCCCACTATTTTTCCCTTTCTTCTCCCCCACAGTCCTCCGTTAAGTTCCTCCTAATCCACCTATATGTGAAAACATATGGTATCTGTCCTTCTCTGCCTGACTTATTTCGTTCAGCATAACACCCTCAAGGTCCATCCATGTTGCTACACATGGCCAGATTTCATTCTTTCTCATTGCCATGTAGTATTCCATTGTATAGATAAACCACATCTTCTTGATCCATTCGTCAGTTGACACTCAGGCTCTTTCCATGACTTGGCTATTGTTGAGTGCTGCAATGAACATTGGGGTACATGTGCCCCTATGCCTCAGCACTCCTGTATCCCTTGGGTAAATTCCTAGCAGTGCTATTGTTGGGTCATAGGGGAGTTCTACTGTTAATTTTCTGAAGAACCTTCACACTGCTTTTGAGAGGGGCTGCACTAGTTTACATTCCCACCAACAGTGTAGGAGGGTGCCCATTTCTCCACATCCTCGCCAGCATTTAGAGTCCTCTGATTTGCTCATTTTAGCCACTGTGACCGGTGTGAGGTGGTATCTCAGTTTTGATTTGTATTTCCCTGATGAGAAGGGATGCTGAGCCTCATTTCATGTGTCTGTTGGCCATCTGGATAGCCTCTTTGGAGAAGTGTCTGTTCATGTCTTCTGTCCATTTCTTCACTGGACTGTTTGTTTTTCGGGTGTGGAGGTTGGTGAGTTCCTTATAGACTTTGGATACTAGCCCTTTATCTGATATGTCATTTGCAACTATCTTTTCCCATTCCATCGGTTGCCTATTGGTTTTATGGATTGTATCCTTTGCTGTCACTGCACCTACTTTAAATACTAACTTCACAAGCACATGCAGGCCTCAAGTTCACAGTCTACACATCCTCAACAACCTAAGTCTGGAGGGTTTACACTCATCAAGTTTGATGGACCAAGTGCCTGCCTTGCTAAGAATGCTGTGCTTCAGAAAAAGAATGCAGACTGCCTTATCAAAAAGAAGATAATTCAAGGACTCAAATAAATTTAATTGGCTTTAGTGAAACTATGCAACTTTTTGTTATTTGAGTTGGTTGTGTTTGTACTGATATACATGGCCTCCCTGTGCATTCAAACCACTAAACATTCCCTCAGTGCACTCAATTGCTCTGACAAATTTTTGTAAAAATGCTGGCCATGAGACTGGACTGGTTTCTACTCCCCTATAAAAAACTGGGGACTCTTTCTCCTAGCTGGCTGAGTTCCTTTAGTTACAAGGGCCAGAAGTGACATAAAAATTATTTTCAGTGTAAGAATAAATGACTAACCTAAGAATGGAAAATAATGATGATTCAACGAGGAGTATTCATCAATGAAGAATACTTAACAAAGCCACAAGAGCCTTTGGGTCCACAATGTACCTAACAGATATATATCCAAAAGCCACCATTCCTCAAGTATGATTAATTATAAACACCTGGGAAGCTTCTAAAACTACAATTTCCTAGAAGGAAGGCTAAAATGAACCCTGTAGTATTGGATTAGAATTAGAGGTCTCCATGGACAAGTACACAAATATAATGTGCGTATGCCTGGGCTAGAATACATATTTAACATCCTAGCTTTTTCTGTTAAGAGGATCTGGAATCAAGGATACCATTACAAGCAACACACACACATAGAGCCAAGATCTTGATGTATAAACACCATTATCCAATAAAAAACAACCATGGCTCCTTGGAGAAGTAACTGATCGCAGGGCTGGAGGTAGGGCAATACATGTTGATGCTGGAGCATCTAATAGTGCCAGAAAAGCAGGAAAAGTGTTCAAAATCAAGAAAATAGGGCTATGTTAAAGGAACACAGGAGCTAATGTGAAAAGAGCTCCCAATGGTTAAAGCTAAAACAATCTGAGCAAAAGAATGATAGTATTGTGACCTACAGAATAAAATACTCATAAGGGGCAGCTTTCTCTTAAAGATGAATTCCAATTAATAAAGAATACGGGAGACAGAAAACCACTATTAGAACACCACAGTTAATAACTGTGGCATGCAACAGACATTTGTAAAAACAGAAGACAAACAGGATGTTAACATATTCTCAAAGCCTCCCCAAAGACAGCTATTCATTACAAAAGGAAAAACAGTAACTTTACAGTAGAGAAACCTGGCAGTTACCACCTTAATCACAGCTCAGGAGTTCAAGTTCTGTGTTGAGTTCTGCGCTGACAGTGCAGAGCCTGCTTGGGATTCTCTCTCTCTCCCTCCCTCCCTCCCTCCCTCTCTCTCTCTCTCCCCCACCTCCTCTCTCCTACCCTCACTCGTGCTTTCCCTCTCTCTCAAAATAAAGAAACTTAAAAAAACCATACTGACATCATGGAACTCCTGATATGATATCACATCTGTGGTACTGTTGCCAAAAAATACGTGACTTTTGTGTTATTAGGAGACAGCATCAAACAAACTCAAATTGAGGGAAATTCTACAAAATATCTGACCAAGAGTCACTGAAAGTGTTAAGGTCATGAAAGATAAGGAAAGACTGAGCAACTGTCACTGGCAGACTACAGTGACGTTACCAAATACCAAGTTGAGATTTTGGATTGGATCCTGAACAGAAAAAGGACTTTAGTCGGGAAAATATGAATAAAGTCTGTAGTTCAGTTTTAAAAACAAAACATTTCCTAAGCTCTACTACCCCTTTTAATATTCTGGGAAATGGGAATCTCTGTCCTTGGCTACCACCAGAATCACTGAAGAGTTCTGAGGAATCCTGATGATCAGGCCACACCCCCCGCTCCCCCCCAGATTATAGGTACAAGTACTTTTTAAAGCCCCAAGAGACCCTAAAATGGCATCTTACCAAGCTGTGTCTGATGACTACAGGGAAAGGGATCAATGCTCAGCCCCCTGTTGAAAATATCCCTGAATGGGGAGTAGGAAGAATACTTTATTTCTCTCCTGCCTCACTTCCCATTAAAGAATTACTTTTCCCATAAATTCTGACTATCACTCTATGATGGTTATGACTTCATGCTCTGTTAGAATGTAAAAGATGACAAATGACTTTTATAATCTTAACTACCGACCCTTGACCTAACTTATCATAGCCTATTTGTAGTTCAAGTGAAGTTCAGATAAATTCCAGAGAATGCAGTAACATTCTAGAGATTACATAGCCCTTCCTGCAGAGTTTCCTGGGATTCACGTTAGGCAAGTTTCTGATGGACGTCTTTCCTACATAAATACAGCTAATATTAAGATGGTACAGCAAAGGCACAAAGAGTTCTAAACATAATTTTAATCACAGTTAAAATGGTACTCTTATTAATAAAATAACATCAGCATACTGTTATTTCCACCCTTTGAAAATTATCTTCCTGAAATAAGTTAAGCAAAGAGAGCTCAATGATTCTAGATTATGCAATAAGGTTTCAAAGAAGGATAAATAAAAGTATTTTTCTACAACCACCACCAAGGGTGAAAAATAACCAAAAAAGTTATGTTTCCTTTCAATTAGATAAGTAATGTAGAACACAAATGCAAAAGTATCTACTCTACAATTAGCGTCTATAATTTCTTCTTCAGTAGAAATGAGCTGATTTTGAATATTTAATACCTAAGAAATGAATGTAAAACAAAGAATATAAAAAGGTAAATTTTGTTTTCCAAGTGAAGTAAGATTTTTATTTAGATGCTTTCAGAGCTGTGTCTAATTCCTTTAGACTGGACCTACACCTCAATTGTTGTGACAGCGAAAGACAGTGATGGGATCACGACTTCTTTTTCCTTTGCACAAAACTGACTCACCAGCACCTGGATCAGACCTGCAATATTGGGACTATTCCAATCAACTGGGTAAAATAAAACAGCTCAGGTAACAGGGTGTATGTAATCAGGACTAAGTATTTGGGTAAACTAAAAGAGGTAGCATTTATATAGCCACTTGCTGAAATCCGTTCAGTTGTGTTCCTCACAAACTCAGAGCAGCAAATAATTCAAACGTATTAGTAAACCCAAAAAATTTAAAAAAAAAAAGTATCTAGCAGACCCAATGTGACACAAGATTTGCTGAATGAAAAGAATTTTGTTCTCTTTATACTAACAATTCAGTCCTGTACTCTACCGAATTGTAGAGTATTTGTGTACTTATGTGTATGCAGGAATCTAAGTCTTTAATTTCTGACAACAGATAGAGGCTTACATTTAAAAATGCATAATAAATAATTTTCAAAAAGCCTAGACATATTTCTGGCCAGAGCCTCTATGCCACTCTCCACAAAGGCTGAGCTCATCTGTGGCATCAAGGACTAAAGAGGCAAACAAGTTGTGAAATTCTACAATTTACTCCCCCAAATTGCCCACCTAATAACAACACCACATTTCTGTGAGAAAATAAAATTCTATGCAACTTAATATTTAGTTTTGTGAACACTGTCCATGCTGGATTGGAAGGAAGTGTTTGGTTTTGAACCCATTCGCCCAGTGTTGTTCTAGGATTTCGGGCAGCAGGAAGTAATGGCAAGATGTGCTATGGCTGGGGATTGGCGGGGAGGCTTCCACATCCCCTACTGAAGGTTTTCTAACTCATTATAAAGCACTCTGCCCCAAGCCACACACCCCACCTACAGGATGACTTGCTATCTTCTACCACTGTTTCTGTTATTTTGCTGTAAATAATACAAACATACAAAATTCTCTTTTAAAAAAAATTAGCCTTTTGGACTCAACCACACTAGTGTCCAGGTCCTATGACATACAGTGCAAGGGGACAGGGATGGAGAAGCACTGCCTTCTTGGCTTCCTGGAACCCCCTGCCGCTGGTGAGGGCATGAAAACGTCAAGTTCTCACTTCTGCCCCAAGAGCAGGTCTCACAGCCTCTGTGCATGGGGTTCTCAGTTCTAAAAGGAATGGCCAGATGTGGTCTAGAGTCTCCACAGAGAGATTTGATTCTAGAAGCATTTCCTAGGATTACAAATCTGGCTAAGAACTCCTGTAGTGTATCGTATGTTGCCCTAATTTAAATGTAATCATTGGAGCTTAAAATAAGTAGTGGAAATAAAGGCCAGCAGATTTTGGAACTTCAAAGTATTTAAATATGCAGCAATTTGGTTTTTTCCTTACCAAATAAAGAAATTACCTTCACCTTCTTAAAAATTATGGGACCTTTTTTTCAATTCCTTATTTCTAACAAAGCAAGTAAGTCTTCTCATGGGTTTTTAAACTATTAGATTTTATACATTTATGCTCCAAATCCATAAAATCATTTCTTTTAAGATAGAGATATTCAGGATCAAGAAGATGTGGTTTATCTATACCATGGAATACTACATGGCAATGAGAAACAATGAAATCTGGCCATGTGTAGCAACATGGATGGACCTTGAGGGTGTTATGCTGAGCGAAATAAGTCAGGCAGAGAAGGACAAATATCATATGTTTGCACGTATAGGAGGATTAGGAGGAACTTGACGGAGGAACAAGGGGGAGAAGAAGGGCAGAAATGGTGGGGGAAAGGGAGAGAAGCAAACCATGAGAGACTCTTGAATGCTGACAAAAACTGAGGACTGATGGATGTGGGGGGAGGGGGGGATGGGCATGGAGGAGGACACTTGTGGGGATGAGCACTGAGTGTTATGTGGAAACTAATTTGACAATAAACTATTAAAAAAAAAAGATAGAGATAGTCATTCACCCTCTAACAAGAGGTGTGCCCAGGGAGCATAGGAATAGTAAGGAGCGTCAGGGTCACTGAGGGCCTGGGCCCTGAAAACTGGTTTCTCCCTCTCCCATCTCACACACACCCAAGTTATAAAGTCTAACTCTCATCTAATCAGTATAGTTCATTAAGCAGATATCAAATCCAGTGTCCCAAACATTAGCCATACAGAAAATCCAAGTTTCTCTTGGGGCAGGGAAGGTGACTCATGGGACTTCAATGTTCTAACATTAACATAAAAGGGAACTGTTAATAAAATGCAGTCTATCAAACACCCATTGACCTCTCTCTAGAAAATGCAAGTAGCAGGAAGCATAAGAACTTCTTCCGGTGATGGGTGTTTTACGTGTGTTAGTGCTACTTACTAAAAGAATTTTTAAAATATTTCATAAAGATTCAGCTATGTTCACTATTCTGCCTACTGACCTTTATGAAAAATGTGCATGAATCCATATATTCATACTATTAAAAAGGAAACTTCAAAAGTAAATTACCTCTCCCTGTATACTTAACTTCCATTCATAGTCAAACAATGTCCAGTTCCATTAGTTCCTGAGAACCCTGAACAAGTACACTTTCATCAACAAGTCCAAAAAGCAAAAGCATGGGGTGCCTGGGTGGCTCAGTCGGTTAAGCATCCGACTTTAGCTGAGGTCATGATCTCACGGTTTGTGGGTTCAAGCCCAGCATCAAGCTCTGTGCTGGCAGCTAGCTCAGAGCCTGGAGCCTGTTTCGGATTCTGTGTCTCCCTCTCTCTCTGACCCTCCCCTGCTCATGTTCTCGTTCGTTCTCTCTCTCTCTCCTCTCTCTCAGAAATAAACATTAAAAAAAATTTTTAAACAACAAAAAGCTAAAGCACACAAATGTAATTGGTGACAAAAATTTGTATAACTTTAAAAATCAACATAATTATGAGAGTCACAGATTTTTTGAAATTATCTACCTGTTCTTAGTTTACACTTGTTTTCATGAAAACATACACCCTTACTTTTCTAAGAAATACCTTTACTTCAAGGTATTTACTTGAGATTAGATTATTTTTAAAGGAAAAGGTTCCACAGGTAGACTTAAATAGAGTCCCCTACTTACCTGATTTTATTTCCTTAATGCAGACTTCTAGAACTTATACTGCTATATGAGGTTTTATTTTATATCTTGTCTAAATTTTAAAAAACCCTCAATTTGCATTTTCCCCACATATGGCAAGCTTATACATTTTTTTGGTTTGTAATCACAGGAGAAAGACCACATTCTTTTGTATCATATATCAGAATAAAATGTCAGTCTCAAAATATCAGTGTGGTTTTCAAAAAACTGTGGCTAGGACAGTAAGAACCATAAATTTTAAGTTTTTTTATTCCTCAACTACTGCAAAAATGTGAAACCAGATATGTTTAGTTCGAAACTTAGTTTTAAAAAAACTCTGTTTAAAGCAGCAACCTCATTATTTTTCTAGGCAGAAAGTTATTTGTTAAGTAATAAATAGAAAAAAGTATAAAGATAGTGTAGGGTGAATGAAAGAGAGCAGGTACCAGATATTTCTGTTGAACATAACATTAAAAGTTAATAAATCCATGATGATGCTACATTTTCCAAAGAAAAGACATTAGCCATTTTCCTTTGGTGGATGTTCTCCCCCCCCCACCCCCAGACTAGGCAGACTGAGTGAGCAAGAAAGCAAAGGGAAGGACATTGATGCATGTAACTCACCAGGATACCAGTAGGGGCCTTTCCATGGTAAATACCTTCAGTTTCCCTTAATGGGCCTTCTTGAACCTTCTCCTCCTCATCAGTATTATCATCTTCTAAGTAAAACATCTTAAAACTGAACTAGCTTATCAAGCATGTCTTTCTTCAGAGACGAAGCTACAGTTCTAAATTATCAAAACGGAAAGCCGTTCTGCTGACAAACTGAGTGCAAACTGTTTGCACACACAGTAATATGGTTAAAACTGAAAGGAAATGGCTCTTTTAAAAAAAAAAAAAGTAATACCTACACGTCTTTACCAGTAAGATTTGCTTGAAACGCCTCAACCCCTACTCTCTACAGAAGATAAGGAGAGGCATGGACAGGCTGTGCCATGTGTTTACACTGATAGGTACCAAGTCCTGCCCAATCACATGACGGTCCCTGCAGCTTCCATCATACGAGACACGGATTGAGTTAATGATTCTCTAAATCAATCACATCCTTGTTTTTAGAAATAAAAACAAATATACATGGAAATAATCTTATATAAATTAATCTTTTAAGGGAAAATAATTTTCATTTATTTTCTAAGTATCAACAAACTTTCCAAAGACAGCAGGTTATACATGTTTTCTAGAACTCAGTAACTATTAATTTTTTTGTCATATCAGCATGACCTGATTTATTTTCACAACTTCTGGATGGAAGATAGTGTGCTCAGCCCTGTAAATAATGCAAAGTGCATAATAATAAATTATATGTTAACATAATATTAATTATATTGTTATATAAATTAACATGTAGTANAATTTTCATTTATTTTCTAAGTATCAACAAACTTTCCAAAGACAGCAGGTTATACATGTTTTCTAGAACTCAGTAACTATTAATTTTTTTTCCATATCAGCATGACCCAATTTATTTTCACAACTTCTGGATGGAAGATAGTGTGCTCAGCCCTGTAAATAATGCAAAGTGCATAATAATAAATTATATGTTAACATAATATTAATTATATTGTTATATAAATTAACATGTAGTACAACAACGAAGAGTATGGACATTGCTCCACTGTAAAAATCTAACATTCTTGATATTTCCTTTCTACCTTTCTGTAAATCAACATATATTTACTATTTATTCAGTACAGCTGTCTAGAGCTGTGTTGTTCCTTTACAATTAGCCATTAGCCACATGTTGCTAGAACCAACTGAGATGTGCTGTGGGTGTAAAATACTAAGAAATAAAATGTGAAATAAACTAATTTTTCATGCATACATGTTAAAATNGTTGCTAGAACCAACTGAGATGTGCTGTGGGTGTAAAATACTAAGAAATAAAATGTGAAATAAACTCCTAATTTTTCATGCATACATGTTAAAACGATGCTATATTGGATATGCTGAATAAGATATTCTCTTAAAATTACATTTTACCTGTTTTTTCCTCTTTTCATTTTACTTTATGTAATTTAAAATTACAGGGATGCCTGAGTGGCTCAGTCGGATAAGCATCTGACTTTGGCTCTCAGGTTGTGATCTCAAGGTTCATGAGTTCGAGCCCTGCGCTGGGCTCAGTGCTGACAGTTCAGAGCCTGGAGCCTGCTTCAGATTCTCTCTCTCTCTCTCTCTCTCTCTCTCTCTCTCCCTCCCCCCTCCCTGCTCATGCGCTCTCTCTCTCTTTGAAAAATAAACAAACATTAATTGAAAATTACATATATGGCTCCCATCATATTTCTATTGGACAAAGCACTACTGTAGGCCCTGAGACAATCTTGAGAAAAAGGACATACAGCTAAAGTTCTACTAATGAAGAAATGAAGAAGACAGGATTTTTAATCTTTCCATTAAAGTATTAAGTTCAAATTATCAAACTTTTTTTCTGTCTAAACATCACAAAAAGACAGTATTTCCAAATATTTGACCAAATAAGGGGAGGTTGGTAAGATTTACCACAGCAATATACTGCCAAGATACATATAATAAAAATATTAAATGGTCGGATGTAAAACCAGATTCACCAATATGAGAAGTAGCAAAAACTTCTCTTGATTCAGTAGGTCACACTGCTTGCTGCCCAGCCTACAGACATCAATGTGAGCCTGGAGTACATGGAAGAGCCTGCTGATGCTTGTCATCTAACTCAGTAAACATCAGGGAACACAAATTCCTCCCTTTGAAAGAGAAGTGTTTTTGGCCTAAATACTGCGCAATGTATATAACAATTTAAACCTCTTCCTCCATGTCCTAATATAGTTCTAGATCCCTGGCATCAAACAACAGTAAGAAAAAAAGCTGATTTTGGTGTGCTACTACCAATGGGAAATAAGACTTCGGGGAGAGGGAGAAGCAAATAAAAGAGAACAAAAAAGAAGATTAAGGAAAACTAAATAAGAAAATGAGAAAGGGGTTAAAAAGGAAAAGCAGAGGAAATAAAACTGGGAAGTCACGAGAAAACACGCAGGTGGGATGACAGGAAAAGGGGAAAACTGTTAAGAAAGGCAGATAGAGTGATAAAATTTGGGAAAAAGAGAAAATAAAAACTTAATTTTAAAAATGAGTAAACAGAGGCAGTTAGCCCAAGGTCATCCACTTAGCTAGACCTGATTTCTGGTTTGGTGCTTTCTCCTATGATGCCAGGTTGAAACAAGAAGAGAAAGTGCTAGGGAAAGGAGGATGGTGGGTAACCAGAAGGAGAGAGAAAGGGCTAACAAGAGCCGAGAGGCAAGAGCCTAAGATTTCTGGGTATGAATTCTGTTCAGGCAACCTTCACCTCAAACACCTCTTACACAATACTCAGGCCCTAGGCCAGTCATTTCAGTCTCCTGCTACGTCTTCATATTGTTTCACTGTTTGGATTGATGACTCACAGAATGTTCTGACTGCAAGTGAACATGCACCATGGACCCGGAAGGGTGAGCTCATCTTCCAAACACCAATTTTGTAAGAGACACACATCTCCAGCTTCCCCTTGCAGTGACTGCGCATCACCTGACTCCCAGCTAGCATCCGACATTCTGGTTCCAGCCCATAACTTGAGTGGTAGCACCTTTCGGACTAGGTCAATAAAAATTAAAATTATAACCAATAATTCTTAATAATCTATGGTTTTTCAGGAAAAAAAGTTACTGTGCTGTCAAACTTCTTCTCTACAGGTAAAGATAATAAGTGGTTGGCTATCAAGAAAGACTTCTTTTTACTTTTGCACAGCATCTTTAATAATTAAAAAAAAAAAAGCATGGGTAGAACTTGGAAGTCTTTTTTCCTAGACTTAAATCTTTGAAGAAAAGGTCTAGCTTGGGGAAACAAAGGTAAAATGCTAGTCAGACCCTTGTTTAGACTCCACAGCATACACATCTTTGTTTCTTTTCACTACCAATCGCCTAAGTATATGAGGCTTAGGGGATTAAGTATTAAAGAGTTTTTTTTTTATTTTTTTAATGTTTTATTTATTTCTAGGAGAGAGAGAGAGACAGCGTGAGCAGGGGAGGGTCAGAGAGAGAGGGAGATACAGACTCTGAAACAGGCTCCAGGCTCTGAGCTGGCAGTCAGCACAGAGCCCGACGCGGGGCTCGAACCCACGAATCGCGAGATCATGACCTAAGCAAAAGTCGGACGCTTAACCGACTAAGCCACCCAGGCGCCCCGTAGTAAAGAGCTTTTAAAGAAGGCACAGTGATTTAGTTAAAACTTCCTAACCTGAAATCTGCTTATTTGAGGTTGAGCTAAATTGGTTCACTAGAAATACGTACACAAGTTATATTCAGACTTGGACATAAAAAAATGAAAATAACCTACATCCCCCCAGTGGTCAGACTGTGGAATAGCAACTTATTTCTGGTGAATTACCCATGAAGAGGTAAGAACACTAAAAAGTTCTTATCAGTACAAAATCATGATGAAGATTCTTTTTAAAGCCTCAGTTACAAAGAATTCATAGTTTTTACCATAATTATTCTACAGCAAAGGAAATGTTCAAACTGAGCAAATGTCAATTGCTCAAGCAAATGTCCGTATGTTCAAGAACACTCACGACAAAGACCCCTACACAAAGGACTACGTACAGTCAACGAGAAACAGTTCCTAGAGTCAGAGTGGCTCTCACCATCTACACTTATCAAGTTTTTCTTCTTATATCTGGAATTACTTATAATTCACTGTTTACTTATGAAAACAAAAGGGACTTATATGCATTCTTCAAAACCAAGAGCAAAATTCCTCTTGATGATGCTCTGAGGTTTTTCAAACATTTACAATTTAACTGCTTATTGGATAGTGGCCACCTAGTTTACTCAAGGTTCCAGTGTTTTGGGCTATCCTCACACAATCCCAAAATCTCTAAACAAGGGTAACCAGTGACTATTTCACTTAGGCTGTGAATGAATGAAAAATCAAATGCATGCAGGTCTTTTCAGGAACAGAAGAGAAAGAACTGAAAGTGTCACTTTAAAGTATCTTTCTCAAAGGTAATCTTCTTGAAAGCGTATATTTTAACTTTAAAATTTAACACATTTTGCACTCTACTCTGATGCATCCATTTAATATAAAAAAAAAGTGACTGAATAGAGGTTTCTTCTACAAAACTCAAGGGTTAATGTATGACATTTACTCTAGGGCCTAGAATATCCTCAGTTAACATATCCCATTTTATGGAGTTTGGGACTAAGCAACCTCTGAAGCTGAACCCTTCTGACACTCATGTTCTAGGTCAAACTTTCACCCAATATTTTGAGAATACAGAGACAATATGAAGTGTTGTCTGGCTGTAGCTATCAAGCGTATCTGTTTGATCATTAAGATCATAAAGCTAAACAGCCCAATTAATGAGAATAATCATGGCTTGACTTGTGTCACCACATCTGGACAACACTTTCAATAAAATAAAGCCAGAAACAAATGGGGAATTGCTCTGCTTTGCTCCAAATTCCCATGGCAGCCGCTTCAGTGGCTGTGTATGCACATCCCTCCATGTCCTGTTAGTCACAACTGTTTCTGTTTAAATGTTTCTCTTCTTCTTTTCTCATTTCACACTCTGAATAGCAGTGTGGAATGGCCCTGTCCCCACGGTGACACTTAGAGATGACACCTTATATATATAAACAATTTTCTGAACAGGACTAGGTCACCCCACTTCACTCACACTCAAGAAATTCTGATGAAATGCAAGTCTTATCATTATCAAATTTAAAAACAGTAATTTTACAAGTGTGACACTTCAATCTTTTAGAAACAACTTTGCTGCTATAATCTCACCAGTAACAGGAGCACACCAGTGTATCACAACACTGAGGACACACGAAGATACTTTAAAGAAAGTACAGTATTCGATTTCTCCTGCTAGGTCAAAAGCGAGATGGCTTAGAACTTGCCAAAGAAAACTACAACAAGTAATAAATGAAGTAAGCAAGTCTGGATATCATTAATACAATCCAAAGAAAAGTAAACAAAAATTGTAATGAAATTATGAGACCAGCATCATGCAGGGACCTAAGTCAGACGTACTCTCCTGTTCCTTGGCTCTCAAGAATTTCCCCTTCTTCAACTGGGTTTGCATATATCTAACTAAAGATTTTCTGGACCATTTGAAAAACTGGTGATGGCTGTTTTAATTACTTTATTGCTGGGACTGCAACTCTTTGAATTCCTTACATCTTTTTTAATTTAAAAAATACTCGTAATTAGCGGGTACTCATCTTCCAGCTCTCTTCTTCCATCTATAGAAGTGATCTGCTACTGTAATGTTAATTAGTTAGAGACCAGAAGTCAGCAACAATCTCCTGGATATTAGTTTCTTAAGGAAAATGTAAAAATTCTATCACACATAAAATTCATACAAACAACAATAAATATGCTAGGACTTCAAGAGGTAAGTATATACAAGGACATAACCAACTGACATCCCATATACATAACTATCACTGACATTGAGAACCTGCTCAAGTTTTACAGCTACTAGATAGAGAAGCCAGGATATAATAAACCAAGGCCTGACTCCAGAGCCTTTGCATTTAAGCATTTCACTGACGTTCAATTTACAATTTGCTTGCAATCATATTGTTAAGCTTAAGGAAAATACCATCCAAGCAACTGGGATTATCATTTTAATAAAAAATCATCATGAGCACTGCTGGGAAGAGTCATCCTGGAAGGGCAGATGAATGAGAGTATAAATTTTTATCCGTAGCCTTAAATGGGCCCCCAATGGAATCTGACAACCCTGCAATAGGGTTGCCCTCCCAACTGCTGTTTCTTTTTCAAACCTGCAGGTTTCTCAACTTGATGGCATCTACCTCACCCTTCTCTCCCCATCAGAATATGCAGCGTTTCATCCTCTAGTATGCAGGTTCATTTGTGTTCTTCAGGAAGTGAATAGCAAAACAGCTAAAATACATCGCTATGACAAAAACTTTAGGAATTTCCTTTTACAATATTAAGAAAATTCTAATGCTACATCTACATTATCAGATTTTATTTAACTGTCTAAACTAAAATGAAAATAACCAGAACTCTTAGATTACAGTCTTCCAGAAATTCAATCTGCCTACTTCAACCTAAAGTTCCCCTAAGATACATTAAGAGAAGAAACTACTGGGGCACTTGGGTGGCTCAGTTGGTTAAGTATCTAACTCTTCATTTCGGCTCGGGTCATGATCTCATGGTTCATTAGCTCAAGTCCCGCATGGGGCTTGTACTGACAGCACAGAGCCTGCTTGGGATTCTCTCTCTCTTCTCTGCCCCTACCCCCACTCCTGTCTTTCTCTCAATACATAAATAAACATTAAAAAGAAGGAAAAACTGTAGCATTGGTGCCCAGATTTATACATTACTTGTTAGTTATGTTATACACGTGACTTATTAATTATAATTCATATATACAAGTAAATGCAATTCTAAAATGGCAGGATTAGTTACATTCTCCATGGAGGGTAAAACCTTAAGTCAGCTTTGCTACTCTTAGAGGTTAAATGCTGGTAGTGTCTAAAATTTAACCTTGCAATGCAAGGAGGACATTATAAGATCCAAGAAAGCAAAGAGGCATCGGAAAGCAGCACTATTTGAAGAAAGATTCGCATCTTTTAAGGACACAGCATCACTGAAACACAGAACACGTGTGACGTTTCATAACTATTTTTTTCTCCCAAACTCATCATACTTTACAAGGCTCTCTGAGCAATAGGATATTTAGTCTGTGTAAGAATCATTAGCCTTAGCAACAAATTAATTCAACTCGTTTTTCATGCATACTTTTTAATCATAAAACTTCTGGATGTGAAAAGAAATAAAGCAAAGGTAATTCAAGCTAAATGTTCATGAGAAATTGAATGGCAAACTAGTATTCATACTGACACCATATAAGAAAATACAATACTAGCAGCCTAGAATTATTTACCTAGTATTTAACTCTGAGTCATACTCTGGAGCTAGTCCTTTGCATATAATATCTCTCATCTATACAATTTCTGTGAAAGATTTACTTTGTCCCTATATTTTGCAGATGAAGAAATACTCAGAGAGATTATAGGATATCCCCAAGGTTACCAGCTCGTTTTTAAAACTGTCAAAGCCTGGTTCAAACCCTAATCCACTTATATTCAAATCTCAAGAGGTCTTCCATAGTACCTTCTAGGATTTACTAACTTAGGTTGGAACACAGATTTAATGTCCTAGTTATTTTAAAATCTCAAATACAATTAATCTAAAAGAATATTTAGAAATAAATTTAACCAAGGAGGTGAAAACCTGCATATTTAAAATTATAAAACATTGCTGAAAAAAATTTAAAATGACCTATGTAAAAAAGGCATCTCATGTTCATGGATATGAAGACTTAATATTGGTATGATGTCAGTATCACCCAAAACAATCTACAGATTCAACACAATCCCTATAAAAATTTCAAAAGATCTTTCAGTAATATAAAGCCAATCCTCATAGTGATATGGAATTACAAGAGGCCAAAAACAATCTTGAAAAGGAAGAACAAAGTTCCAGATTTCAAAACTTATTACAAAGCTACAGTAATCAAAACTGGCACAAAGACAGACATACAGACCAATGGAATAGAATGGAGTCCAGAAATAAACACAAACGTCAGTGGCCAATGATTTTTGACAAGGGTGTCAAGTCTATTCAATGGTGAAAGAATAGTGTCTTCAACACATGGTACCAAGAACTGAATTTCAACATACAAAAGAATGGAGTGGGACCCCTAGCTCACATTACATAGAAAAATTTTTTAAAAATTGTTTTTGCATAAAAGGACATTTAACAAGAAAGTGAAATGACAAAGTACATAAGGGGAGAAAATATCTGCTAATCCTATACCGAAAGAAAGGTTTAATATCCAAAATATATAAAGAACTTCTACCACTCAAAAACAAAAAGACAACTCAATTAAAATATGGGCAAAAGTCTTGGATAATTAGCTCTCCAAAGAAGATATACAAATAGTCAATAAGTACATAAAAGGATGATCATTAATCATTAGGGAAATGCAAATCAGAACTACAGGGAGATATTACTTCACATTCAGTAGGATGCCTATAAAAATAAACAAAACCAGAAAATAAGTGTTGTTGAAGATGTAGAAAAATTGAAATCTTCGTGCAACTGATACCTGATGGGAATGTGAAATGGTGGTCACTGTGGAAAGTAATTTGGCAGTTCCTCAAAAAAGTAAACCTAAAGTTACCATAGATCCAGCAACTCCACTAGACGTATACCACAAATAACTGAAAACAATGGCTTCAAACAAAGACCTGAACACCAATATTCATGGTAGCATTATTTATAGTAGCTAAAAGGTGGAACCCAATTAACCTTGAGTATTCCCTCTTTACAGAAAACCTGCACATCATCAGTATGTGTGTATATCCACACAACCATGAATCAAAATTTGAGGATCTGCTAGAACCTCTCTTTGGCTGGTATGTGGAACCCAACTAAAGAATGCCCGATTCGAGGGGGGGCACCTGGGTGGCTCAGTTGGGTAAGCATCCAACTCTTGATTCCAGCTCAGGTGGTGATCTCAAGGTTTGTGAGATCAAGCTCTACACAGGGCTCTGTGCTGAAAGGAAAAATCCTGGTTGGGATTTTCTCTTCCTCTCTCTCTGCCCATCCCCCTGCTCATGTATTCTCTCTCTCTCACAAAATAAATAAACGTTAAAAAAAAAAAAAAAAAAGAACCCCTAATTCTAATCCAAGCTGTTGTTTGAAAAATGAGAACATGCAGGTACCGAAAATTAAATTACTTCCCAGCTAAATTAGATAAAACATGCTCAATCTAGCCTTACCTCATGTATAACAGCCCTTAACAATGAAACGTAGAGTCTATGTAAATGATGCCATTCATTCATTCAGGAAGGATGGTGCTATGGAAATACTCACTTAACAAACAGATTTATGCCAGGCACCCATACTGCCTCTAACCATGGGCAAAAGGAGTCCCTATTCCAGGCCCTGCACTTTAGAAGGCCCTGCATAGACAGCATTTATTTGTTTTTCTTCTTTTCAGACCTCCACAGGTTTTTTTTGGGGGGGGGGGGTTGTTTTTGTTTTTTTGGAAACAATTTATCTAACAGGAGGGAAGCACAAGCCAAACAAGCTTTCCTAGCATGCATGTGCTAGCACTCAAGCTGTCACAGGATGGGACAGTGCTGAGAAACAGCCAGAGGTGGGAGTGCTGGTCAGGCCATGGAGGTGACTGGCTGGATTCAGAGCTTTTAAAAGTTTAGGCCAAGGTTTCTCAGCATTGGCATAGTGACACTGAGGTCAGATCATTTTTTCCAGAGTGTGAAGGGGCACACTGTCCCTGATCTCCAACCACTAGATGCCAGCAGTGTTCTCCTCCCAGTTGTGGCAACCAAAAACGTCTCCAGTTATTTCTAAGCAGCCCCTGGGGGCAAAATTTCCTCCTGTTGAGAATCACTAGTTTAAACTGATGATACGTGGCCCTGTTTATATGCCTGTTCTGGCTAGGCTCTCACAAATGTTAGGGGTTGGCCAGGCAGGCACACAGCTTGAGCTTTGAATTTAGATCAAGTTTTAAATTACATCTCTACTACTTATTAAATATCTCCAGTACTTAACCTTTTCTTTAAGCTTCAGCTGGACTGGAGCTTCCTATAACCCCTCCATAGAGCTGGGATTAATATGTACCCACTAGGCCGGATTGCTTCCAGGATTGAATGAGGTAGCACCTGGAAACTACTAAGTGCTTGATAAATATTAGTCCTCCTCTTTCTCTTCATTAAAAAATAATGTACCAAATGCCTTCAAGACCTGTGCCACACAGGTGCCCAACAGATGACTGTTAGATTAGAATCTCTGCCATCAAGGAGCTCACTATTTAGTGAGGGACACAGGAAAGTAAACAAATGAGTTATGACCTAATTCTCACTTGAATCAACAGCTCTTTTAAGCTTTTTGTTTTAGCCTCCCATACCAATTCCCCACTCCCTAAGGCCCATTCACTGAGGCCCACCGTTCAGCATATTTGTTCAAATAGTATAATTCATATCCCAAAACAAGACCAACATGGGTCAGAAGAATCCTAGGGATATAAGGAATGGTCTTAAGGTAAAAACTATTAGATCCAGCTACTCCCAGACCAGCACCCCACACCAGGCCCAAATCAGACCAGCCTCCCAAAGAGGCAGGTAAGGCATCCTCCACCATGTATTCCCTTCTTCCAAGTTCTGGTGGAAAACTGTTTGGTTACACTAACACTCTTATCTAACTCTATTTAACATGAATGCTGTCTTTTAAAGTAAACACCTCTGAAGGCTGTAATAAATAAAGCTATAATAAATTGATACCATTGATATGCCAGTGTCTAGCATGTTATTGCTACTTCTCTTTTTTCCTGAAAGTTCTTTAAATTTAGGTGCTATACAGGATAAAAAAAAATCACTATCATTACTATCACGTATTACTATATATGTGCTGTCACGATTCTTAAACAGCACAGAGGTACATTATTATTCACCTCTCTGACATGCATGACCCACCAGATGTTGCTCTAAATGACTTGTCGCTATTTTTAAAAACCTAACCTACCAGGAGGGGTAAAAATCTTCCACCATGGAGCATAAAATGATATATTTTGAGACCCTGAGAGTAATTTGAAAATAATGTTGCCACTAAAGTGGGCAATGTACATTTATTTGATTACGTAAGTTTCTAGTCATATTCCTTCATAGTTACATCTTTTATAGGGTTATCAACAGTTTCCTTATTCATTTGTAATGGAGCTCAAAGCTCAAGAACTTATGTATCTTATGGGTAAACTTTAAATTTCACCATGTGTTGGATCTTTTATTTAAACAGTAGTATTTTTCACCGTGAATGTCCATCAATTGTCATCATCTATCACTCCGATCTCAATAAGCACTGTGAGGATGCAGGAAAGAAATGACTATTTGCTCACAGCCACAGACAGTATTGTATCCAATATCACACATGTATTCCAGAACAATAGAACTACATCTGTGTCTCCCCTCCCTACCACACAGAAAGCATCATGTGGTTTTACAGAGACCTAGGCATCAGGTTCTCTAAAGAATTCTCGCCTAAGAATTTCAAAGCTGATTGTTAGCTTCTGCATGAGAGGTACCTCAGATTCAACATTTTGTGAATATGTACACTTCATTTTTGGAGTTTGTATTTTTCTTAAGAATTTTTGAAAGTTTATTAATTTTGAGAGAGAAAGAGAGGGAGGGAGGAAAGGAGAGTGAGAAGGGGTACATAGGGAGAAAGAGAATCCCAAGTAGGCTCCACGCTGTGAGTGCAAAGATTGATGTGGGGCTCGAACTCATGAACCATGAGATTGTGACCTGAGCTGAAGTTGGACACTTAACCAACTGAGCCACCCAGGTGCCCTGGGAGCTTGTATTTTTCTAAAACTACCTGAAATTCAAAGGAACATTAGTGAGGTCAAAGCCACAGCAATCACTTCTAGGACAGCATCAGAATGCCAAGCCATTTATTTCCTTCAGGATACCATGATGAAATCAAGACAGTACTACAATTCCAGTTAAAAGGAGACTTCTGCTACATAAACCGTTTGACCAGCCTCACACACTGCATCAATTATCTTGCAGTGACTCCTGTACATGGAAAGATCTTCCCTGATTACTGGTAGCATACGAATAAAAAAACAAGAAAAAAAAAAAAGTACATCTGCTTACTTAACTGATGTCATAAAAGTGACCAGAATTCCTCAGCTCCTGTAACACATAGTCAGTTTTTAGTAACATCTGCAATTTATCTTACATTTAACTCTCAGAATGTAGCAACCCCCCCTCCGTTTCCTAGATCAGGAAGCACAAATGCACCACTTCTCCACTCTTTTCTTTTGAACTGCCTGGATCTATCTGTCTCAATTAAACAGAACATGGTAGCCATGAGTACAGGAAGCAGGGATATGAACTCCTGTGCAGCCATGCAAAGATCCCGCTCCCAACTCCAGGCATCCCATACTGGTGTCTGCAGAGGCTTCTGGGGAAACTGGGAGAAGCTATGGAGATAGATGAGAGCCTTCCACCAAAAGCCAATTAAAATATAATTCAAATTTCTGGCCCTGCTTTACTGTGCACAATTACTACTGAGACCCTGGTAGAAACGTTAGGAGGGGGAGCTCCCTGGCCTGGGAGGACATCTGGGTCGATAAAGGGAGAATCTGTGGAGACAGCAGCTGTCGCCAACAGCCCCGCTACTTTGAAAGCCACTCATCACTCCAGTTTGAGCTGTGTCCTAGTTTTACACAGCTTTGCAAAACAAATGCCAGGTAAGGCTGAGCCGTTGTGTTATCACAAGCTGACTTGCACACTGAGCTACTTCAACAAGACAGGACTTCCAAGGGCAGCAGCAATTGAGTGAAGCAACACTCGGAATGTTGGAAATAAAAAACATTTCACTCGCTGACCTGTTTATTTTTTTAGTGTCTTTATTTATAATTTTGAGAGACAGAGAGCAAGTGAGGGAGGGGCAGAGAGAGAGGGAGACACAGAATCTGAAGCAGGCTCCAGGGTCTGAGCTGTCAGTAGAGCCCAACGCAGGGCTCGAACCCATGGACTGGGAGATGATGACCTGAGCCGAAGTGGGACGCTTAAATGGCTGAGCCACCCAGGCGCCCCTTGCTGACCTGTTTAAAAGCAGCGCCTACTTTAATGTGTCAGGCACTATTCTATTCTGAGCTGAGATCAAGCAGTGAACCTGGCTGGTGAGGTGCTGGCTCTTAGTGCAATTAGATTCTAACGGAGGAAGAGGAGACAAGAAATAAAAAATAAAATTCTAGACTGGGAGAACTATTACAAAGGAAATTAAAGAGAGTAATGCTGCCAGAAAGTAAGGGAGGAAGGGCAGGAGGCGCTACTTTTTTAGGTAAAGGGAATGAGGAGCCAAAACCAAGAAAATGTAGCACAGAATTTTTAAAAACAAACAAACTCACTCAACCCAGGAAGGCACACATCCAAAAATGAAAGTACAATTAATATGAAAGAGCATGAGAACCTGGCTAATCATACTCACATAACCATGCCGTGATATACTTAGGATTTACTTTCTCCCAAGACACTGCCGCTGTTCCTTCTTCAGTCATGTTACCAACCTTCAAATTACTTTAGAAACAGAGCAAGATTTGAAAGAAAATTAGGTGACTCAGATACTAAGTTATTAAACATTCAGGAAACCAGCAGAAATTTAACAGTCATATGAATCTGAACAAAAATCGCAAATTGTAACCTAAAAATCACCTCCTGAGAGTTGCTCTCTGATCTTCAGTGAAGATAGATGTGACTAAACAGTCTTTTAAAACATTACAATAACGAGACATTCTGTTAAACACAAAGGAAGTGATCTACTTTATTTTCGTTCTCTCTTAAAACCCAACTATTCAGAGTTGAACTATGCCTCCCAAAAATGCGAAGTTTAAATTCTCACCCTCAGTATCTCAGAATGTGATCATATTTGGAAACAGGATCTTTACAGAGGTAATCAGGTTAAAATGAAGTCATTAGGGTGAGCCCTAAACCATTATGACTGGCTTCCTTAGAAAAAGGAAATTTGGACCAAGGGAGACAGACAGACAGAAAGACACACACAAAGACACACACACACACTGCCATGTGACCATGAAGGCAGAAATCATGGTACTGTATCTACAAGCCAAGAAATGCCTAAAATTGCCAGCTAACCACCAGATGTTAGGACAGAGGAACGAACAGATTCTCCCTACAGGAGTCAGAAGGAACTAACCCACCCTCCGAACAGTGAAACAATAAATACTAAACCATCCAATTTCTGGTACTTTCTTACAATACACTCACTAATGCAACAGCAAAGAAATATAAAAGGGGTAACTCACAAGCATAAAAAGAATGGTTAGAGGAAATGACAGCAAAAGAAGAGAGGTCAAGTTTTTGAAAGATGCAAAATGGATGGAGGAAAAAACAATGGAGGATCAGAAAGTAATGAAGTGCTTAAAACAAGAGCAGAGGTATGTAAAACAAGGTGGAGTATGTAAAAATAAAAAACAAAAAATCCATTATAACTATATAAAATTATTACAACTACAAGAAAATTTCCCAGAGGGGCGCCTGGGTGACTCAGTGGGATGAGTGTCCAACTCCTGATTTCAGCTCAGGTCATTATTCCAGGGTCATGGCACTGAGCCATGCATCAGGCTCTGCGCTGAGCACGGAGCCTACTTAAGATTTCCCTTTCCTTCTGCCGCTCTGCCCCTTATTCCCCACTCATTCTCATTCTCTCTCTCTCAAAAAGAAGAAGAAAGAGAAGAAGAATTTCCCAGAGTCAAAAGCAGGATTTTCCAAAATGAAAGTTCCCACAAAGTGCCCGGCATAAAAGATAAAGAGGAACGTGCACTATAGCGGGCTCTATCTAAGGCAGCCACAATGGAAAGATGCTAATAAACACTGTTAAAGACTCTGGTTTCAAAGACAAGGGATTCAGAAATCACCCTGTGGGCATGGCTACTCAAAGCATGATGCACATCATCTCTCAATCAGAGGCCCAGTACCCAATGCCAGCTACCTCCCAAACTTTTCATGAGGACACACAGCTGCAGATGATTCTGCCTGTGGGGTGACGAAGTGTCACCAGGTCTGAGAAGCACTCATATGTTCTGAGTGTTTTTATGTCTTTCTTACCTACAGGCACTGATGAAACCTGCTTGCCAACCAGACATGAGTGCACAAAGCAAGGGTTTGTGGGTTCACCGTGAAGCCAGGTGAGGAGGGCTGTTGTTCCCAGTTGTTCTGGTCACTCCCTCCCCATAAATGGTCCAGGGACCACAGCTGCAAATCACAAATGAAGGCACCTCATCAAAAGATGAAAGTAAGAGGAGAGACTTTGAAAGGAGTTAAAGCTTGAAAGAAAGAAAGAAAGAAAGAAAGGAAGGAAGAAAGGAAGAAAGGAAGAAAGGAAGAAAGGAAGAAAGGAAGAAAGGAAGAAAGGAAGAAAGGAAGAAAGGAAGAAAGGAAGGAAGGAAGGAAGGAAGAAAGAAAGAAAGAAAAAGAAAACTGGAAGAGAAAAGGAAAGAATAGTAAGAGTGGGAAAGAGAAACAGAAAAAGCCTGGGATTTCTCAACAATATCAAAATTCTAAAGGAAAACTATATCCATTCTAGCATTCCATAGCCAACCTACCAATTAAGTATGAGGCTAGAATAAATTTCCAGACAAGTAAGGTCTCAGAGTTGACCTCCTGCAAACCCTTTCTCAAAAAGCTACAGGAGGATGTGCCCACCAAAAATGAGAAAGCAGGCTGAGAGAATCTCTACGAAAGAAGGCCCAATGGAGGTGAGAAACTATAAGGCTGCAGGTGAGGTGTTCACTACCCAGGGTCCTGTAGTTCTGTCCGAATTTGTGACGGTACTAAGAAACATGAGCCAACAAACAATTAACTCCAGAAAAAAATGAAAATTTGAACTGGTGAAGAAATTAAATCATTGTATATGCCTAGTTTTGAGCAACACTTGGTCATGAAAACATAAATACCGAATATAGAGAAAATAAACAAAATTATGATATGATCACCCTGTAGGGATAGGAGGAAACGTGTGTTAAGGAGCGTTGTATGAGAGATGAATCCTCATCTAGCAAAGTAGGAGAATTCATAGAGAATGTCTGGTGTTGGAAAAACAAGCTATGGTAGTTTAGGCATAGGAACATAGAAGAAAATCCCACAGGAAACAGGTAAGAGTTCAAAGAAGTTGCTTCAAGGTAGCAGTAGTCCGCAGTGAGGAAGAGACTTGTGCTTTTCACTATATATCTCAAAGTACTATCTGAATTTTTAAAATTCACTTAAAAATGTAAAAGATGAAAAAAACTATTACATGACGCAACTGTATGCTAAAGAATCGTATCTCAAGGAATGAAAACTACTAGAGAAAATAAAAAAAAAACACTAAGCAAACATGAGCACTGTGGGGTTTGGTTTTCCTTTGCTTTGATATGAAAATCTCTTTTCTGGCTCTCAGTATCAGCAATGAGCTTTAGGTATGTTTCATTAACAAGACAAAACAAATGAACCAGAAAATTTAAATATAGTAAATTTCTTATTAAGTTACCTAGTTCACTTGGGACAGGTTTATTAGTATTTTTCAACTAGTGAGAATAAAACCATATAATTTTATAATTTAAGGACATTTTAATAACAATCACTTATTAAAATTTATAGAAAAATGTTAGAGACTTTTGACCTAGTCAGCAAGAATTTTGGTGGGTTTTTTTTGTTTTTTTAGTTAAGCATTCACCTACACTGTATAGAAGACAGCTCCGCTTTCTAGATACAAAAGACGAGGTTCCACTTATAGGGTTAGGCAACAAAATTTACAGAATAAGAGATGAAATGCTGGCAAAAATCACAAGACTTAAATTTACAAACATATGCAGTGCATAAGACTTGGATACAAAATAGTTAACAAAAATATATTTTCTAATTGGACACTACAAAGATAAAAGTTATGGGTCAAGGAAACTTTAAGCAAGCACAAACATCATTCAACTAAACATATCCTCATGCTAAAAATATAAGCAGAGAAGTTCATTTCAAGATATTTCCTTTGACTCATTTTTTTTAATGTTTTATTTATTTTCAAGAGAGCAAAAGCGAGGGAGGGGCAGAGAGAGGGGGGCAGAGTATCCAAAGTGACGCAAGCTCTGTACTGACAGGCTGAAGTCAGGAACCTCAAGATCCTAACATGAGCCAAAGGTGGACGCTCAGGTGACTGAGCCACCCAGGTGCCCTCCTCTGACTCACTTTTAATCACTCATGCAGTACTCCTTTTTCAATTGCTACCTGTTTTATAAGATTCTTCATATAGAAGTAGACTTACTTAATTCCCTTCCAAGTCTATAAGCTACTTCAAGGCAAGAGAAATGTGGTATTTGACTTTTTGCCCTTTGCCCCCCAGTACTGGCATGTCTTGTTGGGTTAGAAATCCTAGCCTGCCACTCTTCCTCTAGACCTGTAGGTGGCTCTGGCTCTGGTTTAATACAAAACCTCATCTAATCCTCAGAACCAGGCCATCAGTAGGTATTGTTATCTTAATATTACAGATAAGACAACTGATAACTATATACCAAATGTATAATCATGAATTTAGGAATTCCTAACAGTCCATGAATGTATTTCTGTTTAATGAGAAGTTACTCTGTACTGAAGAACTAATACCAACTCCATTTATTCAATTACAGTAGGTAAAACACCATTAAAATTCCATCACAAAGAATCCTGTCTGCAGATGTAGCCACCAAGCGTATCAAATGATATAGTCAAGAAAGTGCCAATTCCAAAAACAAATCTGTCCAAAAATGCAAACTCAGATACTTAACAATATTAGGGGTTTCACCTGGCCACGCACAATGTAATGGAACAAGGGTTTCTGTATAGAGTAAGAAGCCAGAAGCTCTGTCAACTCGGAAACATCCTAACTCAGGGCTCCTACACACAATCCAGTTCCATATAACCCAGGGGTTATGGGGTATACTTCTCATATCAGAACAGTCAAAAATAGCAGGGAAAATCCTTCATGACATGCCATGTCTCAAAAAGTCCAACTGAGCCCATTTCTTCTTCCCAACAGTAAAAAAAAATTGCCTTCCTCTCAAGTGGAGTCTGCGAGCAAGATTTTGCTAGAATTTAGGGGCCATGATCCCAACCCAGCCCAGTGATGTGCTCATATTACAGAAGGCAGGCAGATGAGCATCAGCTTCATTATTTTTCAACTCATTTCTGAGCAGTCACCAGGTAGGTGGGATGGGGCCAAATCACCTCCACGTTTTCTTGGCTGGTCTTTCTCTCCTTAGGACAGTTGGTTTTGCATATATAAATGATTCAGGGAAACCCAAGGCTCCTATGCAGCAGGTGCTACTCTTCTACTAGCAGTTTATAGATAGAGACATTAAGAATAAGTTTTCTAGGGCACCTGGGTGGCTCAGGTGGTTAAGCATCCCACTCTTCATTTCAGCTCAGGTCAGGATCTNATCAATGCCAATACACAGGTCCATGCCTTTGACAAATCTCTTTCAGCTTCACTGTCTTCACCTAGAAAATGCAGCTACTATCTCACCTTGCAGGCTTGGTATGCTCTTAGGAGATAATTTACGTAAAGCACAATGCCTTAAAGAAGGTACTGAATCATTGTAACTAATAATAATGATAATCTTTTACTGACATTAAACACCTCCTAAAAACAATGTTCCTAAAAAATAGGCATCAGCACCATTTTACAGACTGAACTTCAGTGGATGGAGTATACTAAAGACACCAAAATTCCAAATGTTTACTTTTCAAATACTGCTTCTTTAAGCAGGGTATTTTGAATTGGTTGAACCCATTAGAAAACTCTACAACAAAAGCTCACTCCTTACTTATAAAGCATTTGTCTAAAACACATTTTAAATTATAAAATAGAGCGTTTTCTATTTAGAAAATACTTAGATACTTCTCTAAATAAGTCCTATTCCTGTATAGTCCACATAAAAACAGATGTTACGGATATAATTATAATGTCAGATAGATAAGTATCACTTGTCCAAAAAATGTTGAGGTTAAATTAAAAAATATAAAAATGTGGGCAGATAATTTTGCAATATTTTACCAAAAAATAATTACACTTAGTAACCTAAAGGAAACAAAAAGTATATTCCCTATCGTTCTACAGTAAGCCCAAACATTGCTTGACTTACACGGGTTCAGAAAAAGGCACATCACTTGAAAAAAAAAAAAAAATCACAAAAAGATCACGTTGGGGAAAGTAACATACCACAATTCAATGAGCTCCAATTCAGAGTTCATAATTCACATCAACTATCTGATGGTTTTGCTGCCTGAGATTCTTTTATATTTAATAGACTATGTCCAATACTTTAAAGAGCTATCCACATTCTGGACATCTCTCTTTTAGAACCAGTAAACACCAAGTCTCTAGCACAGCTAGACACATCTATTCTACCAGGAGCAACACATGTCACATCATAATGCACTGAACAGATTAGAACCATCATGGAATCGGACAATTCCACTGTTTATTCAGAAGCATAAAAAAGGCTTTTAGGTAGATTTCAATTCCAGATTAACTGACCAATTTTTTGTTCGTAATTATAGTTCTTCATATAAAAAGAAAACATCTTACTATAGATCTAAAAACAGGTTTAAAAAAATGTTTAAAATCAATTATCCCTTCCATTATATCAGAAATAGGTAAATGCAGAAATTTAGTCAGTCACTAACGTTACTTCGTACCAGCAGCCTTATTTTTTTTTCCTTGGAGTAAATTCACTGATAATTACTTAGTTATGAGCATCAAAACCAAATAATTTTTAAACCTCGATACTGGTACCCTTTGTGTTTAAAATACTATGTCTTTAATCATGTTTCTTAAGCTTTTCGAATCCACATCCCTTTACACCCTATAATGTTACTTAAAAATCTCAACTAAATTCATGAGTGACCAAAAAAATTAACAATGGTAGACAGAAGGCCAAGCCTTCAAAAAGTTTTCACTGCACTGCGAATACAAGGTCTGTACAGCCACTCCAGCTCACTCTATTTGTGATTTCTTCTGCACATCAGCCTAAGAAGGTCCCCCTTCTTCTCTTTCCCCTTGTAGTTACTTTTAAAAATCAACAGATCCTATCCTCAGGACCATCCTGCAAAGGTGCTCATGTTTCAACGTCCTTTCCTCCTCTCCTCAAATCCTACTTTCTCTACCAGGTTCTGACAAAAAGGCTAATTTCTTATCACTTCCATTCAACAATCCATCTCTTCCCTACGCCTCCCCATAGTTCCCTTAGTTTGACGTTTACAGAAAAGAGGCAAACCAAGTGCTATCAGCAGGCCACATGGAGTGTCTGAAAATTAAAGACAACAGTTATTTAATACTGGTTAACAGCTACATCAACGCCTCCTACAGCTGAAGTTAATCAAGAAATGTGAATCCTGAAGAAAATTAAATGTTTGGGGCCAGTGGAGATGGTAGGGAGAAAACTGAAATGAGAGAACGGAGATGGGAAATTTTTCTTTGCTAAAACAGGTGAGAATGGATCACTGTAGATTCTTGAATAGAAAAGATAAAAAAGATACCAGGAGTTGAAAACACCTTAGAATTTACAACTCACCTTAAATTTTATTTATACTCTGCCTCATTGAAAAAATAATTTGAGGCTGTTCAAATATACGTATTACTGAACAATACAATAAGAGAATTGGTACAAAAAGTAAATAAGAATATGAAGTGAAATAAAGGCAAGAGACTCCGTTACTATTCACAAAATTAACTACAGTAACTACAGAAGTAAAGACTTTCCACACTGTTCAAATATGCCAAATAGTTAAAGGCAATTCCCTAGCTACCCAAGACTCACCAAGTGGGCTTTTCTGAAAATGAGCCAATGTTTCTCTTCCCAAGAAGTAGAAAAGCCTAATTTGGATGGTTCATGTTGAAAATATATAACACCACAGATAAATACAAACACCACATAATGAAGTTCTAAAGTAAAAGATTACAAAGATAGCTACATGGATCCTAAATGGACTTTAAAAAGATCTCTTTCTATGAGCCCTCCATTTTTCCAACACATTTATATAGTCTCTCAAATTATATATTTGACCTAAATAAAAGTTAAGAAGATCCTACTTCTAACACTTTTGATTTTCAGCTAGCCCCTCTTTGTAAGAAGGTAAAATGAAGGTAGTAAAAGGAGCCAATGCTGTAACTGTTTTGCTACCCTTTACAAGTTCAATGATTTCTGGCTCCTTCCTCATTTTTTTAAGAAACAATTTTAACACCAATCTAAAGTGACAAAAATAGGATGACAGAAATATAGCATTCAAGGGCTTTAGAGGAAAAAGAATCTAAATTGTAGTCAGTGAATCAAATTTTTAAAATGGGTATCTTATTATTCTAATCCTAAAAGTCACATTTTGGGCTTATCTTGCATTGCAGCACACCTTATCTCCTAACAGAGTCTTTGTTTTTCTTCCCCTTCCTTCTTTACAGACTGAAAACTTACGGCAGAATCATCCAGTCTCAGCATTTCAGAGCAGAGGTGGACCATCTGGGCCAAGCTTCCCGTGGCTGGTCAGGAGCAAGGCGGCCAGAGGTGAGGGACGACAGAGCTGGAATGCTCCCTCCCCCAGGTTGCCACTGACTCTCAGAGATACCTAGCTGCTGCATCTGGACCTCCCCCAGGTGAGCAACTTTCACACATTTGTCTTGAAGAGTAAAGGAGAGTACACGTGCAAAGCATTTAGCATTAGTAATAGTGATAGCGTGTTACTAAAAGAATCAAACCAAGAGCACCCGAGGTGGATACCGAAAAGTACAGTTCATTGCTAGCAAAGTCACCAAGGAATCTTATTTGAATGCCTTCTGATATAGCCAACAACCTTCCTACTCCAGCCTGAAATAATAATCTTCCAAGTTTTAATAAGATAATTTATATGGGATTCTGCCAACTAGGGGCTCTGCCTACTAACTTGTGAGTTATTTCATCAAGAAGGCAAATGACAGTTCAGAAGACTCTGGGGCTCAGCCAGAAGTATAACATCTCATAAATGAACAGAATAAAACAGATAAAAAGGGGCTTTCAAAATAAAGGTCCCAAACCACTGTCTAACTATTGACTGGCAAGTTAAGATGGGCACGTGTACGCGCGCGCACACACACACACACACACACACACACCCGTGACAGCTATTAGAATCAGAGCAAAAAAGGCTGGATTTAAATTAAAGGCAGGTGGACTTAAATCAGGCTTCAAGAAAACCTCCTGACTTACGTTACTAAGCACCTAAGAAAGGTAGCTGGATCCACCTCTCAACAAGATGAAGCGTCCAGCTAAGTGTTACTGTGCTGCCTTATATGAGGAAATAATGTGTGTGTGTGTGTATATATATATATATATATATATATATATATAAAAGCATACCCAAAGGAAATAGCTGTTGACACAGAGAACCAAGCTATATTTAAACTAAGTATTAGTATTTAAACTAAACATTGCAAAACGTTCCCTGTAATACTCATGAGCTTAATTTAACCTTTTATCACCTCTAATGCATGGCACCGTCAGGATTATTCAACCAAAGCTCACAATTCAGGAAAGTTGAGTGTACTCATTCAGGAAGTGCCACCAGCTCTCAGGTCACTGGTAAGGACACACACAGACTGCCGCTTCCTTTATTCGACAGACCTCCATGGAGATCTTCTACAAGCTGGCTCGGCATTTGGTACCAGGCAGCTACCAGAGTCTGGCCTTCAAGGACTTTCGGTCTAGTGCAGGCAACAGTCCAGTCAGTAATCCAAAAATTACAATACAATGGGTGATGAGTATCTTTATTGCTACATTCTTGGAGCAATGAAGGACACAATGCCCAGCTGACTCTCAATTGTTTCTTAACAGTAGCTTTACTATAGTGTTGAATGCTTTTCAAATGCTCCCATTTCCAGTTCCTCTTCAACATAAAGCTTCTCTGTTGGCTCTCAACTGTGCCATCACATCTTAAGACAGAATCTATCGTTTCATTTCTAGAATTCTATGGCGGTCTCTATCAACATGGAGATACTTCAGCCTGATAGATCACAATAAACCATATGTTTAACTGGAAGGAAGAAGCCACGCTCCCTGGCCAGTGCTCTTTCACAGGTGGCCTTAGGACTGCTTTTTAGGCTCTGGCTGGGTATGGCCTGAGGTTGACCGCCCTTCATGAAAAGCGAGCATGCTGCATAGCGGACCACCTGAATCCTCCCCTGCACCTTGTGGGCCCTGCCTTCCCCCACGTCAGGATTACCCACCACACTTCTCATTCTTAAGCCACTAAGATCGATGTCAGACCACCAACATACAACCAGATGGGCCACTAAATACTTTGTAAATATTTCAAATGTATTTAAAATTTGACTTTGTACTGTCAAAGCATTATGAACCAGCCAGACCAAGTTTTAATCAACAGTAGCACTTACAGACTGTCTCTACTGGGCAGAGCCTCAACAGGGCCCGGCCGGACACCAAGACAAGATTCTCTTTTTCTGTGGTTTTACTTTAAAACAAACGGGTTTGGAAAAATAACCCCCAAATGTACATTTAAAATTAGTATAGCGGTTTATTAGGTAATACTTCAGAGCATTTCCAAATATTCAGAGTTCCAGCACTTTCTGAAAGAAAGAATGATCTTTCTGGTCCTGTTTTTCAAAACGTCATCCCAATTTTTCAACAAGAACAGTCTTAATGTGTTCAGGAGACTGGAGAAAATGGTGATCCGTCGGGGTAAAAGTTGGGAGAGAAGCCCTTATTATAAAACTGTATCTTAACACGTTCGATACAAATCGAGGTTTGACGAGGGAGAGGGGGTTGCGAAGGGGAAAACTACTCACACTTAGGACCCGGTCTACAACCTGGAGGTGGAGACACGCGGCAAACGAACCGCCGCAGAGAAATAACAGCAAGTTCCCAGCCCTGAATTGAATGCGATCACGTGCCTCGGGCGCCCCCTCCCCCAGGGCCCGGGGCGGGATGCAGACGCGGCCTCCAGCCGCGCTTTCCTCGGCTGGCGCGGCTTGGCCAAGCGTCACTTCGGCCTCCGCTCCAGCCTTCACGCCAGACACCCGGGGGCTGGGGGTTCTCAAGTGACCATCACCTCGGGCAGCGGCGAGAGCACCGCACGTTTCAGTCTTCACGTCCCCCTCCTTACGTTCACCCCGCACCCGCGGGCTACAGCCCACCCTGTAAGCC
>NW_027532249.1:9460993-9514845 GCF_008692635.1 Crocuta crocuta | reverse complement strand
GGCGTTAGTCGAATGCGCGGTGGCGGCGGCTCGTCCACGGCACTGGCCTCTCTCTTGCCTGGGGCAACGCTAGGGATACTTTTCTAAAAAAAAGAAAGTTTCTGCTAGTCTCCATGGCAACCCCTGCGGCGCGTCACGTGGAACTTAGAGCCCAATTGCCGAAAAAATTAATGTTAAAGTGCCAAAAAAGGTATACAGTTGAATGTTTTATAATCCACTTTTGAACAGTAGCAGCTACTTCGCCTGTTGGGTTATTCTCCCTTCCCCTCTCCTCCCCCATCCCATTACATATTTTAAAATACACCTTTTAAGAAAGGGCTTGCCGAAACCATATTACCACAGTTTTTATCTTTTTGCAGCCTATTATTGAAAGTTATGAGTGGAAGTGCATGTGTTACTTCCAGATGTCATTTAATTTCTCAGTATGCATTCTGATGATGATAATTTATATAACTTTGAGGATCCTGGAAAATAGGCACTTATGTAAAGCTCCTGCGTGGTGAGCCCAGCGGCTGCACAATTTTTTTTCCCACAGAGGGAGTGTGGTGTGACTGGGTTGGGCTGGTACCCCGGAAACGGGCTTCCAGTCTCTGGGGCCCCCTGTGGTTCCGCAGGAGGAACAAGAGCAACCACTTCCTCATCTAAGTTCCTTTGGCCTCTTTTCTCATTCAGCCAAGCTTTGAAACCCCATCCTTAACCAAGGCCCTATGGAGTATGATAGTTTCACTGGCCTAAGCACACTAGGAATTTTCCGCTTTTCTGTGCCTTTCACCTGGCTTCCAAGTGAAATAAAAATTTAGAAAGACAAGAACTGGAAATTCTCCTCCATTGTTTCAAAGCATTCTACTCCACTATGGAAAAGTGGAATTGAAGAGAGGAAAATAGCTGGATCCTCACTTTCTACGTCAGTAAGATGGAAATAGTAATGCCTTTCTCACAGGATTGTTTTGCCTATAGAGTGCCTAACTTAGCTTAACGCCTAGAACCTGAAACATGCTGTTACTGTTTGCTCTCTTTCCTTTCTTCCATTTTTCCCACTTTAGACTTTTCCTGTTTCTCTCAGGCTATTTTCACTATCTCCTGTCTAGGGAGGGAAACATTCTACCAAGCTTCCTTCCTTTCATCATTCAGGAAGACCTAGCTATCTCCTCCCTTCCTCCAAACAATCTTAGGTTTGATACCTCACTCTGAATGATTCACATTTCTAATATTTCCTCATTCTCTAGTGTCCACCTAATTTACACAACCACTTAAGCAAAGTAAAGACTCATTAAGCATTTGTTGCAAGATATCCCTTCATTTCCCGCCCCTGATGCCTAAGAAATCTGTGGGGACCCCCCAAATCCCACCTACTCCACTGGAATGTCAGAGGAAGGAATGTCTTCCTTCACCTGTCCTCGGACCCCACCACCTTCCAGCTCCATGAGGGACCCTCACTCTGCTAGTTGTCCCCTTTTCCTCAACTCTGGATTCATCCCTTAACTTTAGAAGACTCGGGCTTCTCCCACCACTTAAGATAAAGGAGGAAGTGGGGGAAGAAGAGAAGAGGAAAGGGGGAAGAGAAGCAGGAGAAGACTGTTCCTTTGTTCCTTCTCAGGCTATCGGTTTATATGGACAGCTTCACTCTCCAGCCGGGCTACCTGGAAAGAGGAGTCTCTGCTTTTTCACATCTTCACAGTCCTGTTCCGGCTTCTGCTCCTCTTCCACCCCTGAAATTGCTCAGGCTGAAGTCAGCAATGACCTTCTGGTTGCCAAATACGGTGGATCTCCTTCAATCTTCTCTCTCACAATCTCTGTAGGGTAAAACACAGTTGACCATGATTTCCTTCTTGAAACTCCCTCCTCTTCCAATAAACCAGAAACCCCTCTGAGAGCCTCATGACTATGCTTGGTGGCTTTAGACATCTCCGCCACCAGCATGGCCCACAGTGATCTCCATTTCACGCCCATCGTGTTTGCTTCTTCAACCCTCTCCTCCTGAATCTCCTATCTTGGCTAATATGCCATCACCCATTTAGTCATCCTGGCCAGAAAAAATCCTAGGAGGGAGTCTCATTTCCCTCTAACTCATTCCATGTACACCAAGTCTATTCATTTCTACTCTAAGGCTCTCTGGAGAACTGCCATGTTGGCCACCTTCAGCATCTTCCACAGTTGTACAACCATGTGTTGTTACCCCTCTAGCAATCAGGCCCTTGCCACATCTCTTATGATCCATTGTAGACATATTTGAGCTGTATGTAGCACAAGCTATTGGCCATCCGTGCCTAGAGGAAAAAGTCCAAGTTCCCTAGCATGGCATCCTGGGTATTCTTTTTCCTCTCTAATTTTCTCTCCTGCACCTCCCAGCTGGCATGCTTTAGTCATTCCCTTTGAAACAGGATAATTTTTGAAATATTAACTCCTATTTTTCTCCATGCATTTTCTTCTTTCTCCTTTCCACCCCCCACCCCCACCCCATCCCATTTTAACAATGTAGCCAGGCATTCTGCTTGTCTCAAGGAACTTCTGGAAAGCAGAAGTGGCCTGCAAGAGATTTCCTTTATGTCTCTAATTCCTAACACTCTAAACTCACTGAGGGACTGGTCTAAGTCAAGAGGGAGAGGGCCAGTGAAAAGGGTTCTCTTTAAGGCAACCCAGAAGTGGGGAGGATTTTCCCTAGAATAAGAATCAAGTCTCCCCAGCTTGGAGTGAGAAGAGAGGTGGTGTTTATGCCCTCCCTTTGGCAGCTCCCATGAGAGGTGATTAAACCTTAGAAAAATAACTTTGTTGTTCCCAGTTTATGCATCTCTTCTGTGAGGACTGTCAATCTCAATAAAGAGGTTAGTGAGGCAAGCTGGAATAACCAGAACTTGACTGTATCTAGGAACAGCAGAGGAATTACAATTTGGGAAACCTGTGCTGTAGCAGGCTCTGAGCAAGTCCACTGAGGGTTTGGAGTGAGTCCATTTTATGGGCAAGGAGTGCAAAGAAGAGGAAGTCCAAGCAGGTTCCAAGCAGTAAGTTCATTGGCTTGAGGATGAAGGACTCTTGGCAGACGTTCACTGGTCAGAAAATAAGTCTCAGTCTTCTGTAAACCAGGCACTTACAGGAAATCAGCCTCTCAGTTCTTAAGTTCTCTTCTGAGGGTGAGATTCTCCATTTCATATCCTCTGGTTCCATTTTAGATTGAAATCCTTTCACAGGACAAAGACCACTTAGCATTTTCTGGGCCATCACTGTATGCTCAGTTCTTTTAGAAATTTTAACTACAAGCCTATGAGTTATCTCTATTGTTAACACCAATTTATTGCCACAAAAGAACTGAAGCAGAGACTGAGTGACTTGCCTCAAGTCTCACAGCTAGTAAGCAGTGACCCTGGGTTTCATCCACAGGCATGCTTTCTCCCAGACCTGTATTTATAACCACCCATTTTCACCACTGGTTAGTTGCCTCCACTATCCTACCCCGGTCAATGTCTCTTTTTCTCATGCTACTAGTTCACCTTGAATACAGATCACAATTATAGCTCTTATTCCTCATATAGTAGGTACCCAATAAATCTTCGATGAAAAATAAAAATAAGGATTTCCATTTCTAGTCATATTCTCAGTTAAATGTCTGAATTCTTTCAATTAAACTAACAGCAATAAAAATAGTGGGTAAAATGTTAAAAGATATATTCTGGAAGGCATCTATACACTGGCAAGAAGTTAAAAAATAGCACTAGTACAGAGTAAAGGCCAGAAACCAGTGGGGTAAGCGGGGTCCAAAGTCAACTTTTGCCTGGAAGATATTTGCTGAATCTAGTGAATTTAAATACTGATGTTTGCAGCCTTGGGGATCTCAGGGGCAGGAGTGAAAGCTGTCTACTTTGAGCACACAGTTTAAATGAAAGTCCCGATAAAGGTAGGATTCCAAATGCAAAATCATAGAATTAGAAAAAAAAGTCAATTATTTTTGAGCCCATCCAGAAACCTCTCTAAAGTTGATCATAGATTGAGCTATAAGGCAAGTTTCAACAAATTTTGAAATTTTTGTATCACATAAACCATGTTTTCTTACTGCAAGGCAATTAAGTCAAGAATCAATTTTTTGTGGGAGTGCCTGGGTGGCTANAAACCACATCTTTTTGATCCATTCGTCCGATGATGGACACTTAGTCGTTTTCCACATACATATGCATTCTTGCTCTCTCTCTCTCAAAAAAGAAAAAAAAGAATCTGTTTTTTAAAAGATAACTAGAAATACCCATGTATTTGGAAACTCATGGATCAAAAACCAAATCATTATGGAAATATGACAATATTTAAATGCTACATATTAAAGATTTTATATTATATGTAAAAAGTTGGGAGATAAAACTAAAGAAGTAGTTAAATTTATAGATCTAAAAGCTTACATTAGAAGAGAAAACAGTTTGAAATATGAAGAGTGGAAGACTTAGAAAAACAGCAAAGTGAAATAGAAGATTGAAAATAATGAAAAAATAAGAAAATAATAAAATTGAACACAAACATACAATGGAAAGGACTAACTAAGCTAAACACTGCATTTGTGAAAGATTAATAAATTTTACACACCTCCAGTAAAGATGATCAAGGAAAAAAGAGAACGCACAACAATGTGGTGAATAAAGTAAAAGTTATAATCATACGTGAAGCAGAAATTACATATAAAAAAACTCTATGAAACTTTTTATATGAATTAAATTTGAAAATTTAGATAAAGTGGAAAATTCCAAGAAATATAAGTTTAAAAAGCTAAAATAGAAAACAAGGCTAGACTCAGAACCATTTAGGAACTTGAATCTATTGTTAAATATTTTCTGCAGGGAAAAATCTAGGCCAAAACAATTTTACCTGTGACTTCTACCAAACATTCAAGGAATAAATAATCCTAATCTCACACAAGCTATTCTAGGGTGTAGAAAAAGAGAGATTAGGGGTGCTGGCTGGTTCAGTCAGTAGAGCATGCAACTCTTGATAGCAGGCTTGTGAGTCAAGCCCCACATTGGGTGTAGAGATTACTTAAAAATGAAATATTAAAAAAAAGAAAAAAGAAAAAGAATATTTCTCAACTCATTTTATGAGGCTATCATAACCTAATGCCAAAATATGACTTGGAGAATGTGAGAAACAGAAATTTCAGGCCAATCTCACTAATAAATACAGACATAAAACTTGGAAACATAATTTCAGCAATTTATTGTCAGCAAAATAATACATCATAGCCAAATTGGTTCACTCAGGAATTTAAGATTAGCTTCTAAGCTTAAATTAGAATTTAAGATTAGATGAGAAAATCAATTAATGTAATTCACCATATTAAGGGTTAAAGGAGAAAAATCATATGATGATCTTAGTAGATGCAGATTTTTCTTGGATAAAATTCAATACCCACCCAGAAGAATTTCATAATAAACTAGGAATATTTTATTTGATAAAGGGTGTTTACAAAATTTACAGTAAACATCATAAATAACGATTCCTTTTTAAAAAATTTTTTAATGTTTTTTATTATTGGGAGAGAGAGAAAGAGAGAGAGAGTGCAAGCAGGAGAGGGAGGGGTAGAGAGAGAGAGGGAGACACAGAATCTGAAATAGCTGTCAGCACAGAGCCTGACGTGGGGCTCAAACTCGCAGACCACAAGATCATGACCTGAGCTGAAGTTGGACACTTAACCTATTGAGCTACCCAGGTGCCCCAATAATGATTCCTTTTAAAATGAGAAACAAGAAAAGTATGCGGGCACCTCCACTTCTATTCAATATTGTACTAGGGGAACTAAAGAAAGGAGTAAGGCAAGAAAAAAGAAATAAAATCTATATAGACTGGAAAGGAAGAAATCACAATAAGATAATGTGTGTAAGAAATTCAAAAAAATATGTACAGAGCCTACTGAGATGAACATGAGAGTTCGGCAATATTTTGAGTACAAAAGCCGATACACAAAAGTCATCTAGCATCTATATATTCCAGCAATACACAGAAATGATTTTTTTTAGAAGATGACAATGTTTACTATAATTACCACATACTCCTTAACCTACTATATTTCTATGTGATTGCCCACTCTTATTGAACCTAGCATAAAAATACTACTTTCTAACTAGTATTCTAACAAGTTTTTAACTTGTTTCTTCAGGTCTTCATTTCCTTATGAAGACTCCCACATCATGTAAAACTGAAATAAATGTGTTTGCTTTTCTCCTGTTAATCTGTCTTTTTGAGTTTATTTATTGTTTTTTTTTAAGTTTTTTAAAATGTTTTATTTATTTATTTTTTTAAATGTTTTATTTATTTTTGAGACAGAGAGAGATACAGCATGAATGGGGGAGGGGCAGAGAGATAGAGAGGGAGACACAGAATCTGAAGCCGGCTCCAGGCTCTGAGAGCACAGAGCCTGATACCGGGCTCGAACCCACGAACGTGAGATCATGCATGACCTGAGCCAAAGTCAGAGTCTTAACCGACTGAGCCACCCAGGCGCCCCTATATATTTATTTTTTTAATGTTTTAATTATTTCTGAGAGAGAGAGAGAGTGAGCAGGGAAGGGTCAGAGAGAGAGGGAGACACAGAATCTGAAGTAGGCTCCGGGCTCTGAGCTGGCTGTCAGCACAGAGCCTGACGCGGGGCTCCAACCTTCAAACGGAGAGATCATGACCTGGGCCGAAGTCGGAGGCTCAACCGACTGAGCCACCCAGGCGCCCCTGTTTTATTTATTTTTGAGAGAGAGAGAGAGCGACAGCATGAGCAGGGAAGGGTCAGAGAGAGGGAGATAGAGAATCCAAAGACAGGATCCAGGCTTTCTTTTCTCCTGTTAATCTGTCTTTGTGAGTTTATTTATTTTTTTAAAAAGTTTTTTAAATGTTTTATTTATTTTTGAGAGAGAGAGAAAGAGACAGCATGAGCAGGGGAGGGTCAGAGAGAGGGAGATACAGAATCCAAAGACAGGCTCTAGGCTCTAAGCTAGCTGTCAACACAGAGCCTGACATGGGGCTTGAACCCATGAACCGTGAGATCATGACCTGAGCCAAAGTCAGACGCTTAACCAACTGAGCCACCTAGGTGCCCCTGTCTTTGTCAGTTTAATTGTCCCACCCAGCCTGAGACCCTAAGAGGGTCAAGGAAAACTTTTTCTTCCTACTGTACAGTATCAAAAAACAAAGTACTTAAGAATAATTCTAATGAAATATGTGCAAGATTTTTATAAAGAGAATTCTAAAACTTCACTGAAAAGCTATGAAGAAGACCTAGTCAATGAAATACGTTATTTATGAATAGAAGACTCAATCCCTTAAAAATACTAATGTCCCACAAATTGACCTATAGATTCAATGCATTTCCATTCAAAACCCCGAGAAAAAAGTTTCTTCTTTAAGAAACTCTTAAAGAGTTATGAAAAACATAAAGGAAGGAATTACACTCTTACATAGCAAACCTATAGTAATCAGTGAAGGCAGTATTGGGACAGGGATAGACAAATAGACCAAACAAAATAGCCCAGAAACAGACCCAGGATATATAGTCACTTGATACATGCACTGGGGGAAAGGTGGACTTTGTAATAAATGGTGAGGAGGCAGCTGATTATCTACATGGAAAAGAATTTGGACTCTATTCTATGGCATTTCCCCAAATTAGCCTTAGTTGGATTAAGTTTTCCATAAAAGAAAAACAAATTTGCTTTGCTGTCATCATTTCAAGGATATACTTTCTTGTTCTTTTTGCCATTTCTGAAATTGTGATGTTTCTTTTCTTTTAAAATTTTTTTTTAACATTTATTTATTTTTGGGAGAGTGAGAGACAGAACGCGAGCAAGAAGAGGCAGAGAGAGGGAGACACAGAATCTCAAGCAGTCTCAATGCGGGACTCAAACTCGTGAGCTGCAAGATCATGACCTGAGTTAAAGTCAGATGCATACCCGACTAAGCCACCCAGGTGCCCCTGAACTTATGATGTTTCTTATAAACAAAGGCAACTTATATTCAATGTGATATGTGATATATAATTTTTAGGAGGCAATATAGGAGATTATATTAACAAATTCTGGGTAGGGAAGCATTTCTTAAACAAGATATAAAAGCACTAACTCTAAATAAAAAGATTGATAGATTTGATTACTTTTAAGTTAGCACTTCTTTTCTTTTTTTTTTTTTTAGTTACTTATTTTGAGGGGAAAGGGACAGAAAGAAGGAGAGAGAGAATCCCAAGCAGTCTCCATGCTGTCAGTACAGAGCCCAACATGGGGCTCAATCTCGTGAACCATGAGATCATGACCTGAGCTGAAATCAAGAGTCCGATGCTTAACCAACTGAGCCACTCAGGTGCCCCAAAACTTCTTTAAAAAGAGAAAATAGAGTAAAACAAAATGAAACAAAACTAAGCATCCATTCTAGGAGAACATATTCACTACATATATAATCCACTGAATAGTAGAATCCAGAATATATAAAGAACTCATATGAATCAATAAATAAGACTAGCAATTGGTAGAGAAATGAACAAAAGAAACAACGAGGAATTTCACACAAGAAAACCCATGCACAAATTGTCCATAAACATATGAAAAGGTATTTAGTTCCATTAGTAGTCAGGAAAACGTAAATTAAGAGATACCATCACATACTCATCAGAATGGCAAAAATTTTAAAAGTTGTAGGAGTCCGGCTCCGGCAGGTCCAGGGGTCCCTGAAGGATGGACGGTGTCAGCGAGAGAGAGAGAGTGAGAGAGCCCCGAGATTCTTTCTGATCACCAGGCAGGCATCTCTGTCCTGTCGGTTTTGGCGTCTTTATTTATAGGTTAAATGATAACATGACATCAGAAAAAGGAATTTTTACAATGGATAACTCTTTGTGATAAGATGCTTTGGAAAGTGTACAGAAGCAGGTTTTACAGAAACATTCTTGCAGAACTATTCCAATTATAGTGAAGTTAAGTAAATCTTATAACTAAAGATTTAGCAGGGTATTCTTAGTAAAAGACAGGATACATATTTGTTCTAAGTTAATAACGCTAAGGTTAGGTCATAGGTTAAGTGTATAGATGGGCTAAGAGTCATTCTGTCTGGCTTTCAAATGAATGTTTTTGAGTTGGTTAATGAGTTGTTCGTGGAAACCTATTTGATGCTGAATGTGTGAACACCATGGAGGCCCTAAATGTGTCGGCCTCTTGTTTGTGGGTAATGTTTTAGCTACTCTTATCTATCCTCATCCCAGCCACCCGTAAGGGAGGGTGTTCGCAGAAAGTAGGCCTTGGGGAAGGGACTGCCATACATCACCAGTTAGAAGAAGGTGTAAGTATTAACTTAAGTTCTGCCCTTATCTGTACCGTAACTCTAAATTAGGCTCTTTGTCTCGGGGCCAGGCTCAATTGTAGTTCTTGTGTTCTTAACCCCCTAAGTCTTGGATCTGCAAGGCCCATAGGAAGAGCCTTTTGACAATCATCCATAGAGCTTTCATCTAAAATCTCTCTTGCAAAGGCAGGAATATGCTTTTCCTTAAGAGGTATCTGTGTTCGGAATATTGGTCTGATATGGAATATTGTGAGGCCTGGAGACCAGCACAACATGAGCCAGTAGTAGCAGGAGATACCAGTTTTCATTTCTCATGGCAGGAGCTGTGCAAACACTGCCATTTCCTTGCTGTGACTGCCATCCAGAGAGGCCGGTGCGGCTCCCGGCAAAAAGTTGTTCAATGCTAAGTATTGACAAGGATATGGAGTGGACCAAAAAGAGTTCAGACTTCTGGCTGGAATACAAATGCATCACAACTCTAGAAATAGGTTGGTATTACCGAGGACATTTGAAGCATACATACACGAATATCCAGGAATTCCAGTGTTGTGTATATATACTGTCTAAAAGTCCTTGCACAAATGTATTCAAAGACACATACAAGAATCTTTATGGCAGCATTGCTCTAATTGCAAAAAGCAAGAATCCAGTGTTTGCCAAGGGTGGAATAGACAATTGTGGTACAATCATACAAGGAAACACTACTATACAGTTCTATCAGCATGGATGAATCTAAGAAATAAAATGTTAAGCAAAGAAGCAACAAAAGTTAAAGTATGATTCTACTTGCTGTATTCCATAAATGGGCAACTCTAAACAATACATCACTTAAGGATAAAAGCAAGGGCAATAAAAACTGTAAAGAAAAACAAGAAAGTGAATAACGTATTTCAGAGTAGGATCAGCTTTGGTAGAAAAGGAACCCTACACAGTCTGAGAGTGGCTTGCATTGTGTCATGGGTAGGGTGTCTTGGGTGATGAGTACACAGGTGTTTTTGTGTATCTTTATTTTACAATAAGGACAAATGAAAATGAATTGATAAATGGCTACCTCTCTGTATTTTTAGAAAATGTTATGTGTGCCTACAAGCTTTGTAAGTTTACCTTCGTGGCTTGGAAGACAAACTTGAATGTCCTACAACTTCCCTAACAAGTTGCAAGGAATGTGTGGTGCACAGCTTGTTGTGTGATAAATCCTTCTAAATGATGAGTAAGAAAAGATGGACCAGAAGTGCAAATGAAAACAGTAGAAGCACAAAAGTTCTTCTAAGAAGTCATTCACAACATATCCATCTCCAAATCATTCCAGTTCGGTTTGTTTGCATTCTTTAAAATTAGTGGTTATAATTCTTAGTCCTGAGAACAAAGTCACCTGAAGATGGACTTTCTTATTTTCGTTGGTTATATGCTGCCAAGGTCATAAAACCAGGCACCTAGGAGGCCAGTATGTCTGATCTGCTGCCAGAGCAGAAAACCCCTTAGGAATGTTATTGTCCTGTCTCTGCTTGAGTCCTTCCAGTGGTGGGCAATTCCTCATGTCAGGGGCAATTCATTCCATGATCAGGCAGTTGGGATTGTTGCCTTACTCAGTGGGCAGAGTTATGTATGGGAGGCCTCCTTGGGATCACTGAACGTCACCTAGGAGATGGACTTTGTCTGAAAATCATTATCTTGTTGGAGGACCCACCACCTTCCCTAGTGGGGCAGTTCAGAAAAAAACGTTAAGAAGGATTTGATTACAGGCACCTTGAGATTTTTCTTCTCCTTTGTAGTGCCAAGTTTCATCAGCATGTATTGTACATTATAACCAAACAAATAATGTTAACAATAATAATTTGAGAAGTTACGGAGGGAGGAGAGATTTTAACTGGCTCGGGAAGGGGTCTGTCTCCCAAGCGTACTGGAAAACCCTCAGCAACTCACTGTCACACTGTGCGGCAACAATTCCGAGACCAGCCTAGACAACTTTCCCCCTGTGAATATCAACTTTCTTATACTTCCAGATTGCTTGTTTCAGCAGCTACTGTCTTTCTTTCTTTCCAGAATAGCCACTAAGTTGAATGGAATGTCTGGACAACCACAAACTCTTCTTAAAGAATGAGTTTGCAGGGTACGTCTGGTCTCCTTATCCTCTTCCAAAAGACTTCAAAAACCGTCCTTTGTTCCTCCTTGGTTTGGAGGAACCATAATGATCCAACATAATGATCCTGATGATGTGTGTACCCTTTCCCTTCTTTCACTCCTCCCCATTTTCTCTCTTATGAAAGCTCTTCACTAAATTAATTTTCTTGGCAACACCAAAAGGTTTTCCTTTTCCCCCTCAGTCCTTCATATTTCTCTAAATGGCTTACTAATATTAGATGCATTTCTTCCAATGTTAAAAAAAGTCAGGGGGAAAGGGTTTGGTTTTGTAGATTCTTTCCTTGTTAGACCTCGAGTTCCAATGTTTTTACTAAGGGAGTCTTTTGTTATTAAATAATAATCTCTGGAATTTGTGCAATAAATGCTCAGCAAGTTTAGAGTGCTGTGTAGTTATTAATTAATTAGCTGATCTATGGAGTATCCCATGAGTAGGTATGATGTGCCTTCCACACACTTCTATGAGGAAGCAGACTACTTTAGAACTCAGCGATGGGCCCCGTTTGTAAGTATTAACTTCTGGGTGCAGAAGAATATAGCACTTGTCTCAAAGAATACAGAAAGAAAGAAAAGGTACAGCTGGATTGGGGATTCTCAAAAGTTTCATTGTTAAAACATCTGCTTTTTCCAACAGTCCTTCTGCCTTTCTCCCAACACATCCCACCCCCATTCCATCTTCCCCTTTGACACCTAACACATGCTACTGAGACTTTCTGTTTTAGCCGGAAAGGCAAAGATAAAGGAAAGGTACAAAGAGAGGAGTGGCAAGGAGGAAAGCGATAAGAAAGAAGCCCAAGCCTCTGCACATAATCAGAAATCAGCTTAAATAACTGACAGTTATTAACTGAATTAACTTGTAATAACTGACCAGGAGCAGTTGGGGGTTGGGGGAGGGGTTGCTATGGGGGAAAAATCTTCCCCAGAGCTGATGTTACCACCATCAAATGACCACCTTCCCTTCCAGGTTTCTCATCTCCTCAAACTTTCTGGAATTGTTTTTTATGATCCTGTGCCAGAAATCACAGCTCTGTATGTCTTCAGTCTGGAAGCAGATGCAGACTGGGAAGGAGGGCCTTTGAAAAGATCCTACAAGATACTAAAGGAAATTCGAACTGGGATTGTGGAATTTGCAATGAAAACAAACACTTGATCTGCAGTCCTGTTCTGAGATTTGAGTCTAAATTTAGATCATGCTATAGAAGAGTCTTGGAAAGCTTTTCCTGCTGAGCAGACATCTCTTTACCTCTTCTATTTCAGCCTCAGAGGAGAAATTTTACATTGTTACTGTGTCAGAGACAGAAAGTTCCCGAGAAGCCAGCTCCCTTGGCTTCAGAGTCTTATCAACTCGCTTCTGAGTTGTACTCAGTGAAACCATAATAATGTTTGCTTAAATGTCTTTTAATCGCTGTTAGATAGTGAGGCCTGAAGGATATTTGCTTGGGTGTAACCGATATAGTTGTTAGGGGCTAACTAGTCCCCAATTTAAAGTTTCAGTAGATATTGATGCTCTAGGTATTTAAATTCCCATCTGGATTTTAGAGAAACACACAGCAACCTGGAAATATTCACAGCAGCAACATCACCCCTGGGGTCCTTCCTCAGCTAAACAACTGAAACCCTGAAAGCTTTGGTGACATACACCACTCCCTCTCATCCCCACCATTTCTTTCATCTATCCTCTGGTCCCAGTGTTAATTAGATACACCCCCTGTCCTCCCCTTCCACCTATGTCCTCCCAACTTTGCTCACATTGTTCCCTCTTTCTGGAATGTTCTCCCGAATCCTCAGTTCTACTTATTCTGCCAGTTTCTGAGCAGGTGCTACATCTGCAAGAGTCTTCCCTAAGCATATCAACTTGATACCATTTTCCCTTTCATATTATTGTATGGCAAAGCAATTTGTGCCTCGCATAATGCCCTCTATTATGATTATTTGTATATAAAATCCAATCTCCCTTTCCAGATTATTTGATACTCGATTGCCTGATACATGGCTAGTTTATTATTGTTTCTTGAATAACATCTAATACCGCCTAACACAGTGGAGAAAAAAGCTTAATAAATATTTGATGCACAAATGGATGAATGTGGCCTTAAGTAAGAGCAAAGATGTATCTACCCAGTAGGTGGATTGTGCCACACAGTTGATGTCCTATGGGAAAAAAGTTGCAGGGCAGTGAGCAATTTCCCCAGCCCCATTCCTGGCTAGAACACAGAATACTTGCCTCTGCCAATCTCCAGCTTGGCTTCCCTTCTCTTCCTCCACTCTACATACCAGCCAAACTCATTTCCTCACCACTGCTGGAGAACGTTATGCTCGTTCCCGGCCTGCAGCTTTTATGATGGCACTCTTTGTATCCGAAATGCCTCACTCCTCTGCTTCGAACTGTCTGAGTCTTGCCCTCCCTTCCAGGCTGAATGTAAAGTCCTTCACTGTTTTTACAAACAGATTCAATAGATCTTAAAGAGAATCAAGCTTTACTTCAAAAAATCCCTTTCAGGGCGCCTGGGTGTCTCAGTCGGTTAAGCGTCCGACTTTGGCTCAGGTCATGATCTCACGGTTTGGGTTTGTGGGCTCGAGCCCGGCACCCGGCTCTGTGCTGACAGCTCAGATCCTGGAGCCTGCTTCAGATTCTGTCTCCCTCTCTCTCTGCTCCCCTCCTCTCCCCACCCATGCTCTGACCCTCTCTGTCTCTCAAAAACTAAATGAATGTTAAAAATTAAAAAAAAAATCCCTTTCAGGTTCAAAATCTCAGGAGCATGGCAGAATTATTACATGATGTGAAATGCATCTGTAGCTCTCCCACACAAGCAGTATTTAATTTTCAAAGATTGCTAAAGACACTTATGTCTTCCAAATTTAGTGCACTTCTAATTAAATGTTTTCCTGTCTGATTTCATTAGGAAAAGCCATAAAATGGCAGACAGATCAATGAGCAGCAGTGATATTTCTTTTAAGCTTAGCATCATAAATCACCTTGGCTTTAGAGAGCCACACACATGTTGGGGATTTGGTCTGTTGGCTTTAGTGATTTACTCTTTGCAAAAATCTCAGAGGTTGATGAAAGTGGGAAGTGTAAAGCAGAGAGGTGTGTAGGCATGGATGTTTCTGTTCTAGATGTGGTGTTTGTGTGTTAAAAGACAGAGTTGGCTTATGTGGCCATGGATCACATATTTTAGGAGAGCTGGGTTGAAATATTTGGAGGGGACTGAAATAGTAATTACAGCAGCCATGGGAAAATTTTTAGTTTACATTTATCAAGGTGGGGGATAAGCAAGGCATCTATTTAAAGATAAAAAACGGGAACTGAATTTATAGAAGCCCCTGAAAGGAGAACAAAGGATATGGAATAAAAAAGTAGGAAATATACAATTTAAGTTTAAAAAGGTGGTAACTATTAAATAAATTCCTAATTAAATAAAAGGGAAGATTGAGGAAGGAAAATTTCCTAAATGTTCAGAAACTGGAAATATGGAATTTGGACACATGATAAAACATTTATTTTACTTTCATAATTGTGTGAAGAATAGGGGCACCTCGGTGGCTCAGTTGGTTAAGCGTCTGACTCTTGATTTTTGCTCAAGTCATGATCTTGCGTTTCATGAGTTCAAGCCCTGCATTAGGTTCTGTGTTGATAGCATGGAGCCTGCTTGGGATTCTCTGTCTCCTGTCTCCCTCTCTCTCTCACTCTCTCTCTACCCCTCCCTGCTCGTGCTCTTTCTCTATCTCCCTCAAAAATTAATAAAATTTAAAAAAGAAGAATAAATTAATGTTTATAACAAAATATAGCACGGAAAATTCTAGAAATGCAACTAAGCCCATCTAAAAACACAATAGGATATGTATTTGTGAACTAAAGCTATCTTTCAGTCTATGACAGACATGATTTTATATGGATATCCCAGTTAATTTCCATTCATTGATTAATCCTTACATCAGTCCATTTAGGTCAACACGTTCGTTTACATTTCATATATACTGATGCAGAAATTATTAACCACCTAGTAAGTAACTGAGCAGGTTGTGTGACTTGCCCAGAGACACTCAATTAATCACGGTGGAGCTACTTGTGAACAGAGAATAACCCCTGATTCACTGTGTAGCTTTTCCTGATTGTGAAACTTTTCTTCTTCCTGTTTATATTTTCAGTTTAACCAACATATGCTGTTTACCTGGAAGGATTCTAAACATGGCACAAGGCAGAGAAAATAAGACATGGTCTCTTTCCGGCTTTCGCCATCAAGATTCAAATAGTGGTGTTTTCTGTGAACAAAAAAAGGGGGCTTTGGACTTTGGGCAGCCGCCAAATGACAAATGCCTACTGTAAGGTCAAACTTTAAGTAGAAGTTATAAAGTGAAGATAAACACTTTGCTTCTTAAAACATGCTCTTTATTAGAAGCTGGCGCTAAATATATGTTAGTTCTAGCTACCAACTAAGCCAAATAGAGTCTCTATCTCAACCATGTTGTTTAGTGTTGGCTCTTTGGACATTTTGCAACCTGAAAAGAAACTGAATTTTTTATACCATAATAATGAACATTTATATACATACCAAAGCACATTTTTCCCTAAAAGATTTCTTCTAAGTATTCAAATGGGCATAACATCTAACTTCTGTGGCTTCACTGAGTAAGACTATATAACCTACTGCATAATAACAAAAGCCTAGTCCTAATAAGTGCTTTACATGTACATGAACTCCACCCCCACAGCAACTCTAAGGGGTAGACATTACTTATTATCTCCATTTTATAGATAAAAAACTGATGCCCAAAATATCAAGTAACTTGCTTAAGTTCACACAACTAACAAGTGGCAATTGGCCTCAGAGACTGGCGGGCTCCAGAGCTACCACGCTATGTAAGCCAGTTAGCACATGTGAGAAATGGACCATTAGACACATTCAACTTTATATAAGCCTTTGTGAAATTTAGTTTTTCCCATACACTGTGTTCCCCCCAATCCACTTAAATTTTATAAACCGGGGGAACAATATCATCTCAATCATCAGGAGTACAGAGACAGGATATTTTAATGTCTGCACAAGTCAATGTAAATGAAGAAATCATGAAAAAGGCACAAGAACGAGAAAAAAAATCTTACTTTTTTTTTAAGTTTACTTATTTTGACAGAGAGCGAGAAAGAGGGCCAAGGAAAGGCAGAGAGAGCCCCAACCTGTGGGATCATGACCTCAGTTGAAATCAAGAGTCAGACATTTAATAGACTCAGCTACCCCGCTGCCCAAGAGGAAAAAAATATACTTTTAAAACTTCAGGCTGAAGAGGAAAATTACTAATTCAGGCAACGTCCTTCATCTTTTAACCTGAAAGGTGATTGAATTTATTTCCTGGCAGAGGGCCATCTTGTCTGTTTTTAGCATCTCACAGTACCACGAAGTAACAAACTGACATGACAAAACTGAGAGCCCACCAAGTCTAAATTTAAAATAAGACAAGAAAGCATAGAGCTTTTTGAAGGTAAACATTACATAGATCACCACTGAGCATCGATCTTTGCATTATGTAAATCAGAAACTCTAGAGAGTCTCATTAAGTCAAATTATGCCCATCACACTGCAGAGGAGCCATTCAGAAACATCTCATGGCGTTTCCTTCTTGCTCCTAATTTCACCTGGCATTTATTGACCAAGTTTCCTTCCATGAGGCGCATTTCTGCACACGTTCCCATGTCGTCTCCTCTTGTTACTTGTCTTTCCCGATCTTTTCCCCCCGACTCTTGATCTTGAGCCTGATTTCTTTTCAGACCTTTGCTACTTAGTTCTTGCTTCACTGCATTTCAGTAATTCAAATGCAGCGTTTCTTTTTCCTGGAGGTTCTACGTCATACGGAAATAGGTTCTTTCTTGGTAAAAGGAAGTGATCACTATGGCAGGAGATCCTTTGGGTGGGGTTCTCTCCCTGTTTACCTGCAATCATTTGGCTCTACGGAGGTAGCATGACTAGAATCCTGAGAGACCTTGCTCCTCTGAATCCTAGCCCCTACCATGGACCCCAGATTTAGCACTGGGGATCTTTGTTAAAATAAAATGTTTTTCAAAAGAGATTAGAATTTCCAGTAGGAGTCCCGTCACTCAGCTTAGAGGACAGTGAGGGAACGGAGTTCAGCACAGGGATGTCATGAGGGGGCTGGTTCTTGGGGTAGGTGGACTGTGGTGGGAGACGGGTCTGATGTGAGCATCACAGCCCAAGGGCCTAGAGGTCTGATCAACCAAGAACCAGCACCGGGTGAATGGGCTCCAGGTGCAACGCGCAAAAGGAAGGTGTGGGATAGAAGATAATTCCGCTGAGTGGCAGACTGTGCCAGGCTAACTCTGATTAGCTACATGACACCAGGAGTGCTTACTATTGGAGAAATAGATCCTAACATTCTCCCTGTCTCCCTACTAAAACCCAGAAAAGCAAGGATACTCACCTCACAGAAAGAAGTTTTCCTGGGAAAAGTGAATGGAGAAATTTGTGAGGCATCTTGTTGCTTTAGTTATTCTAATATTTGGAGTGAAAATATGCTCCTATATATTTATTTGCCTAAAACTTAACGCCGGTTGTCACAACAAACCAAAATGAAGAAGAAAGTAGGACTTGCAGGCATATTTTATAGACAGCTGCCATCTGTCTCGATGAAACCGTGAAAGCCTCCTCAAGAACAAGACTCTTGCCCTTATTCTTATCTCTTTCCCCACTTAATCCCCTCCCATTTTTTCTCTGTCCTTTCCAAGGCAAAGTGTTTACTCTCTTCAATAATACAGAAATTGTACTAGGCTTTTTGGGGAGGGTCATGGGTGGAAGTTGGGTTTTTCCACGGCATTGTAATAGAGGAAATTCTTAGGTATTTGGGGCAACTGACATCTCCACCTTCCTTCCTCATCAAGGACGTTGTTCTTTTCATACTCCATAGCAAGTCATGAATTCATCTAACAAAGATGGCTTCCCACCTGGGCTTTTGAAGATTGGCACCTCAGCGCAGCTGGGAAGAGAAAGTAATGGGAATGAAGTGTTGATAGACCTGGGTTCGACTCTTCTCACACTTATTTGTTACACCAACTTGAGGAAAGCACTTCACCTCCCTGAGTATTAGTTTGCCTATCTATAAAATGGGGACAAATAACCTGAACTGCCTCACCAGGTTGTATGTATGACTTTATGTACACCCGAAGTGCTATCTCAACTAGGAAGTACTTAAAAACATATTTCGTACAAAAATAAAATAGTTTCAGTAAAATTTTTAGGCAACGTAAATAAGAGAATTACACAAAAGTGAGTTCCTGATTCTATACATTTCAAATGATTTCTGTACTATGAACAGGGACAGAAGCACTTCCATAATATGTTATTTGCCCTTTGAAAAGTTACATTCAGGAAAACAAGGCAGGAACTAAGGGAGGGATAGGGAAGGGAAACCCCTTACTATATACCTACTATGTGCCAGGTGCTTTCCTGTGTACTTAAAAATTTTTTAAGTTTATTTACTTATTTTAAGAGAGAGAGAGAGAGAAAGGGCACAGGCATGTGCACATGCACANGCTTTCCTGTGTACTTAAAAATTTTTTAAGTTTATTTACTTATTTTAAGAGAGAGAGAGAAAGGGCACAGGCATGTGCACATGCACGTGCACACAGGCACAGGGGAGGGGCAGAGAGAAAGAGAGAGAGAGAGAATCCAAGGAAGCTGCACACTGTCAGTGTGGAGCTCAATGTGGGGCTTGAACTCACAATATCATGAGGTCATGACCTGAGCTGACATCAAGAGTTGGACACTTAACTGACTGAGCCATCCAGGTGCCCCTCCTGGGTACCTTTTAAAGAAATGAACTTACAAAATCTCTATACAGGAGACATTGCAATATCCTTATCCCTGCTTTCCAGTGGCAGAGGTGGGGAATCTAACTTTACACAGTCAGAAAGTGTAATTGAAGTAGATTAGAGGTCAGTCTGTCTAGCTCCATGATTCTTTCACTGGACTAGAAGAATCCAGCTCAACTCAATTGCTCAATAATATTGCTGATCTACAAGGGAACAGTGATAACACTTATTTATACACTTATAACAGTCATTTATAAAATGAGAAAAAATTTATACAGGTAAAGGGCTTGATTTTGTCCCAAATAGCCTTTAATTAGTCAAACTTTCTGCACAAGATATAGCTACTTTTGCGAGTAGCAAAACTCATTTGAATAGCTTCAAGTTAATGATATGAAAAGGTCCTACTACCATTGGGACGTTTAGTAAGATAAGGTAGAATCTGATGTTAGAAATCCAATAGGTTCCCTTCTGTTCTAGTCAGAAGTGGTGGGTCCAACTTTTTGGTCTAGACTGGTGATTGACTCTATCTTTTCTGTGCTAATTTTTCTCAATTATAGCTTATTTAGGAAAGAAAAGAGGTAGTGACACTGTTTAGCCTTCAGGGAAGAAGATATTACTGAAAAGGTTTGAAATATATGTAACATAGCCATGCTTCTATATGACTTCTGTCAAAGTACTAGTCGCTTCACCTAGATTATTTCATGCCCCTAAACTATCTCTGAAAAGGGCCTCCATGGTGGGAAAGTAGTCTGTGAATTCCAGAAAATAGTTTTAAAAGGTCTGAGGATTACCAACAGTTCTGGTCTAGCTTTTGCTTCCTGAAATGGGTTAACTGTGCAGATAGGTCNTAGTTTTAAAAGGTCTGAGGATTACCAACAGTTCTGGTCTAGCTTTTCTTCCTGAAATGGGTTAACTGTGCAGATATGTGATCCACAGATGGCCTAGGGTTGAGTTGAACAGGGAGATGTATTTAGACTGAGCAGAGACCCAATCCTGGTAGAAGGTAGTCAAGGCAATACTGAGCACCCTGGGGAAGAGTCCTGAGCACCCTGGGGAGGAGTCCTCTGTGAGGAGGTAGGGTGGGAAACGGCATGCAGGATCCAGCATCGGAATGGTTAGAGGTGCTTGGTTTAAGGCCAGCTGAGGGTGAGAGAATGGAAGCCAAAAGGCAACCCACGTAGTTGTGAAATGAGCAAGACAGATTGCATGACGAGGCCAAGGGATGGTGAAAGGAAGCAGAAGCAGCCATTCCCATATTCAGCAGGCTTTATGCTTCCCAGAGATAAACAACCACCACAAAACACCAATCACAACTTGGTTTGCATCCAATACCGTAAACATGCGTTGACCGTCTACCCTGTGCAAGACACAAGACTCAGTGCCAGGTGCAAAGAGGAGGAGTTACCTCTGATAAAGTCGCACCCAGAAAGAGGACAGAAGAACAAGGCACGAGTGGGGGAAATAAACCAAGAGGAACTTTCTGAGTAGTATTCTCTCAGCTGCCCGACTGCCCCGGCCTCAGGTGACCTCTCTTCCCCTGAATCTGTCTGTATTACCCAATAGGCACTTTCTTGAGGCCTTGTATCTTATTCTCAGCATGATCATTTATGATGAAATATTTATGGAGAAGCTACTACGTGCCAGGAGTTGAGAGATGTAATAGGGCATCAGACAAAGTTTCTGCGCGGCATACATGCCCTGCATGTATGTATAGGGCCTGGCTCTATTGGCTGGTCTGAGGTGTCCGAGGCCATAGAGTTTCTTTGCAGCTAGGCTCTTACCATCCCCCTAGACTCCCTGAGCCCAGCATTCCTCAGCTGCCATGCAGCCCACTAAGCTGTGTTCCATATGCTGAGGTCTGTCAGTCCCCCCTGCCCTGGCCCCCACCCAGGCCCAGCCCTGTTCAGCCCCACCTGCTGGTCCTTTATGCTTCTGTTCCAAACCTTTCTCACTCTCCTCCAGTCATAAGCACACCCTTGCACTTTATTCCACCCATCACCTTGCCTCTCAAATTCCTGGAAACCTGCCCAAGTACATCAAAAAACGCAATAATCTTCACGTTTTCTCTCACCTTTCTCTACGGCCTCCCTTCCTTCTTTCTTGTCCCTGGAAAACCGTATCTGGCTTCTCCACAGCACCTTTCTCTCTGCTCCCAAGCAGACAGATACCATTCATTCTAAAAAGAAAAGCTTTCCTCCAGCCAGGCACCTCCTACCCTGCTTCAGTCTTAACTCTTCCTTCTCTTCAATGACAATTTCTCCACGGAGGACATGCCAGCTCATCTCTGTTCTCTCCTCCTCACCCACCATCGTTCAGCTCCCTCCCTACCCAACAGTCTGCAGAGGCCAAGGTGACCCTCTCACTGCTCACCTACTTGTGGCCTGAGGGCTCTCACCTTCTACAATTCCTGTGACATGCTGTGTTCCTGTTTCTCCTGCTTTCTGGCAGCCGTTTTCCAGACCTTGTCCTGGCTCCTCATTGTACCTGAGCAATATGGGCATGAACTAAGGTTCTCATGCAGGCACTTGCTTTCTCTTACCATGTCTCTTTTTCTTGGGAGATCTCCCACAGTCTGCACTGCTCCTGTCACACCACACCAGCACCTTTTACATGTAGGTATAGGGACCTGGTGTCTTTCTCAGTTTCAGACCCAAGTTTACAACTGTTTGCTAGACAATCCATTCCAATTCAACACCTCCAAGTTCAAATGCATTATCTGTTCCCCAAACTATCTTTTGTCTCATCTATCTCAGATAAGCACATTACCATTGTCCCAATGCTCAGCTGGAGTCTTCAGTGGTCTTTCATACGCCCAATCTCTCCCTCTTCTCCATCCATGCACCTTCATTGCTCACTCAGGTCTGTTCTTCAGTGCTCTCTTTCCTATTCCTTCTGCCGCTTCTACACTTCAGAACTTGGAGGCATGTGGTGCAACTGGAAATATGGAGGCCAACAGAACAGATTCAAAATCTAATTCCACTGAGACCTATGAATAGAGCCTAGGAAAAGTCACTATCTGGACCTCTACTTCTTCACCTAAAAATCAAGGTGATAACACCTTTCTCTAGGGGCAGTCATGAAGATTAATGTAAAGCATAATTGTGTAAAGGACCAACCACTATGCATGGGATAATGTAGACAGCAAAACACTTTAATTCTCTTCTCTTTTCCTTTTACTCAGATTGTTTTGAAATGCATTTTTTAAAAAAAAAATTATTATTTTTAATGTTTATTTTTGAGAGACAGAGAGAGAGAGAGAGAGAGTGTGTGTGTGTGTGTGTGTGTGTATGAGCAGGCAAAGAGAGAGGGAGACAGAATCCAGGGCTCCAGGCTCTGAGCTGTCAGCACAGAGCCTGATATGGGGCTCAAACCCATGGACCATGAGATCGTGACCTGAGTCAAAGTTGGACACTTAACCAACTGAGCCACCCAGGTGCCCCTGAAATGCACTTTTGTTAGCCATTTTCCTATTATTTTTCTTCCGTTGCACTCTATCCCTCATGCCAGTACCAATTGCCTTTCTAAAGCTTGGATTTAATATTCAGTCATTTTCCTGGTCAGCTACTTCTGGTAATTTCCTATTGCCTAAGTATTGCCTGCTCTTATTCCACAGCATGATAGTCCAGGCCTTCATGATTTGTGGCTGTTTCCACTGGACTGTGAGCGCTTCTGGAGGACTGTAAATACCCACAAGGCTAACACTGATCTTTTTATCCAAGTTCCTTGAGCCCAGTGACTGGAACATAGTAGAGAATTAACACATGTATATCCTGGTTACATTTGCTGTTGTTTTACCACCCAATCTCACCAAACATTCATTCATTTCCTTTAATGTGTTATTCCTTTGGACGTACCCACTATGCCAGAAGTTCCTTGGGGCCATTGAATTTTAATCATTTCTGTATTCTTAGTTGGAAGTCTACTTGATAAATGTTTATTGCTCATTTCCAAATTACTCATAACACTTGATGAGCCCTGAAGTTCCATTATATTATTCTTTCTATACTTATGTATAACTGAAAAGTTCTATAATATAAAATATTTTTAAATTGAATAAAGGAAAGGAAAGAATGAATGGGTGTACATGTCGCCCCTCCTTGTGCATTTGTTCATTCTATTCACTCTATCTGCTGTGTCCTCTCCATCTTTGCCAGTCCAAATAGTACAACTTTCAAGACCCAACTTTCTTTCATAAAATGATCCTCAGTTCTCCTAATTTTAAATTGATCTTTTTCTACTCTTTACTCCCAAAGCGTCTTGTTTGCTATTTGTGGCTGAGAAGCTAGTTCTCATACAATATCCATTCTCTCTTTTTTCCATAGAAAGACTCCATTTTCCAGCTCATTTTGGTTTGCAGTAGCCAGGTGAGGAAGTCCTTACCAAAGAGATATAAGTAGGATTGTCCTATGGTGACCTCTGGGAACCTTCCTCAAAAGATAACTGACCTGTGGTTTCTGGCCAGCTAGTGAAAAAGCGTTTCTCATAAAAAAGGTGGAACTCAGGTTTGGTGTCTTTTCTAGGTGCCTAAATAAGCGAGGCTGTTTATACAGAAACATTTTCATAAGAAAATGGTTTTACCCAGAATATCTTATTCCAAGGCAGCTAAGCCAGCCAACATGAACCTGAATTTGAGGTTTAGAATCTGAGTTTGTGTCTGCGTTGGCCTTGAGGAGTTGGAGAGTGGGCAGAGAGGCAGTGTTAAGATGTGTCAGGTTAGATTATTTAATGGTTTCTCCAAAATGAAGGAAAGGTATTGAGAGAATGACAGCAAGAAGAGTAAGGGAGCTGGAGAGTAGCTGGATTTACTGCACAGTACGCAAGAGCCAATATTATTTTAAACTAAATTCCGAGAGAACAGTATGATATCTAATGTATACAAGCCTATGACAATATTGTGGCACAAACCCAGGAAGAATAGATCTATTTGCAAATAGTGTTCCACTGGCCCTTCTGCGAGGACAAACAATCAGGCTTTAACTCAGACTCTGTCATGAACTGTGACATGGAATCTTTTTTACTGAGAATCAATCGAAAGTTAAGAATCAAGGGTTTTAGTAATTTATTCAATGACAGTTCTTGCCCTCACTTTGAAATTGTTAAAATGGGCATAGTGAGTTCAGAAAGCAGGCCTGATGCCTTCATGAGAGGGGGAGTGACAATTCATGCTCTGGGTGGGATCCCCTCTACAGGAGAACATTATATTTTCTCTTAAAGGCCAAGTTTTGCTTCTTTACTTTGTATGTACTTTTGATGTTATACTTCTTCGTCTACTAGCATTTATGAAATCCTATATTTGGGATGGTTTTTCTATAATAAAACATTATCATTTGTAAAAATAAATAAATAAACAACAGTAACTGACCTGTACCCCTTGTCTCTTCTTTTTGCCCCAACCTCTATCCTGCTGTCTGGAATGAGGATGTAATGGCTGGAGATCCAGCTGCTATCTTGGACCATGAAGACCATGGCCACGTCCTCAAGATGATAGAACAGTAAGCTGAAAGGACCTGGGTCTCAGAATTTCATGGAGTAGACCCCGGACTGGATACTTACCTGCGGAATTTTACATAAGAAGGGGAATACACCTTTATCCTGTTTTAGTCACTGTTATTTCGAATTTTTATTTCTCTGAGGCATGGTTATTCTTATTAAATACATGCTTTTTCAGTAATTTCTTCTCTGAATTATATTTAGTTCTAAATATGCTGTAGGACAGGATGTTTCTTCTCATTGGTCCTCCTCCTTTCTACCTTGCTTACAGATTACAGAGATGGTGTCACTATTAGGAAGAGAAAGGTTTTGTTTGTCTTGTGGGCTGAACGTGAAAGACATAAGGCAGTGCGGGACTGTGGCTGTCCTGGTAGGATGGAGTCCAGTGAAGTCCAGTGTCTTAGGGATCCAGCAGAAGGAAGGTGGATGGGTTAAAAGACCCCAGAGAGCAAAGAAAGAAAAGAATGAGAGACTAGAAGTTGAAAGGGCTCATAGTGAACATTGAACGGGATGGGGTCTGTGTGAACTGCTTGGTGATTGAATGGGAAAATTGAGACACATTTCTATGTTCCCCTGACCAGGGCGTTGTCTTTTGGGACACACTGGTTAAGACTGCATTCTCTTGGGTGATAGATGATACTTTCAAACGCCTCCATATCAAGCTTGTGGGTGACATCTTTCTCTATTGAGAAAGCTTCTTCTGAGGAGGGTCTGTATTTTATGCATGTTACTCTACACTTATTACCTTGTCACAGTTCATGGAGATGTGAAATAAATGTTTGGTGTCAACATTCATGAGCTTGATGATGACTAGCTTTAGTTTTGCAATATCAGTACCTCTGGGATTTTTTTCCTGTATCAAAATTTGAAAAAGAATAAGATACCTTGTCCTCTCTGGTCCCCTTGCCCCAAAGTGTTTGAAATGCTTCTTGGAATTGGGGCACATGGGTGGTTCAGTCAGTTAAGCTTTCCAATTTTGGCTCAGGTCATGATCTTGGGGTTCATGAGTTTGAGCCCCATGTCAGGTTCTGTGCTGATGGTGAGGAGCCTGCTTGGGATTCTCTCTCTCTCTACTTCTCTCTCTACTTCCACACTTGTGTATACTCTCTCAAAAAAAAAAAAACCTTAAAAAAAAAGAGAGAAACGCTTCTTGGAATTTGCCTACGTAAATAAATATATACCCAACAGGTGGTTTTGTGCAGAAGGAAGCATCAATAGGTAGAGTGGCTTTAGCCAAGTATTCATTAGCTTATTGTGTTGATCTTTTTCTATCTTCTATTTCTATTTCTATATTTTTCTATTCTATTTTTGGTGTTTTACTCCCTCCTTTCAGTTTTAGGCAAAACAACCAGAAAGGGAGGGGATGTATCTTCTGAATGAATGAATCTTTAATAAATATTTATTGAATGAAGGAGTAAATAAATGATGTCAACCTATTTCTATAAATCCTTGCTATAATCAGGTGATCATCACCTGCTTTGTATTGCTTCTTAGTTACGAAAGGACAATAATGGTGTGTTTAACAATCAGGATTTACTGATTGATCCCTGATTATCACACAATCCCTGTAATCATAGTCAACTACCATAATAGTGTGTTTATTGATCAGTATTCACCACATGTTAATTTCTGTGTTAGTGTGAAGAATCCATAAGACCCACTTTACACACTGAGTAGAAAATACACAAATAGAGAATAATTTCATTCTGACATGTAAACCCAGTACTCATTGTAAACAGGGGTTCGAAGGAGAAATATGCACATAGCCTTGAAGGAAAATTTAAAGGTGACTTCATGAAGCAGATAAGCAACAAAGAACAATTAGGACTTGGTGAGGCAACATGGAGTAAATTGTGATTCTAGGGGCTGGAAAATCATGAGCCAAACTCATGGAACAAGGTCATGAAGTTTTGAGCAGAGGAATAGCAAAAAGTACATTCTAGAACAGTGGTCTGGTTGTATTCTATCTGGGATAGAAAAATGCTTTTCTTTCTTATCATAACACAGGAACTGGGCCATTGTGGGGGACTGTAAGTGACATGGTCCTCTTCCTCTTACCTACCATTTTTCGTTTTCTTTCTTCCTCTCTTCTTTCTTCCTTCCTTCTTCCTTCCTTCCTTCCTTTCTTCCTTCCTTCCTCCCTCCCTCCCTTCCTTCCTTTCTTCTTTCCTTCCTTCCCTCCTTCCTTTTTAATTTTAGAGAGAGTGAGCAGAGGAGAGGCACAGAGGGAGAGAGAGAAAGAGAGAATCTTAAGCAGGCCCTACACACAGCACAGAGCCTGACATGGGGCTTGATCTTACAACCCTGGGATCATGAACTGTGCAGAAATTGAGTTGGATGCTCAACCTATTGAGTCACCCAGGTGCCCCTCCCCCATTTTCCTTTCTTTTTGAATATTCTCTGTTTTTTCCACCTTCAGATTCATTGCCTATCTTTCCGTCCCTCCTTTCATTTCTTGGAGTTTAAAGTAGAAAGAAGCACGGGAAATGAGATAGAAGGGCAGCACGCTACAGGGCTGCCTGATGATTCCTGGGTCCAGCAGGAAAGATGGTGGTCACTGCAGTTATTACCTGCCATTTCCTCCCATAGTGTTCCCACTCAGACTCCAGGAAGATGCCAGTACTATTTTTACCAAGCCTTACAATGTCTTCCAGCTCATGCTACTGCATTAACTACATTTCCCAAAGCAGAATAATTTAGTTATCAAAAAAACATATAGTAGAAAAAGAATGTCATACCTTCTTGTCTATTCATGGGCATCGTTATTTTCTGACAAGAATAATTTCTTTTTATAATCAAGTAATTCAGTTTATAATCAAGTAAATCAACTGCTTCTTTGTGATAGATGCTGTCAGAATAAATGTTGTGAATTAAATGCTTTATTTGTTAAAGTTAATTAAGTCTTACAGCAGAATTCTGAGGCTGGTATATATGTATATTCTGCACAGCTAGGAAATAAAATCAAATTGGATTTTTTTTTTTGATGACCAAATATGCTCACATTTAGTTTTGCTTTCATACAAAAACATAGTGAAACACAAAGACAGAAAAAACAAAATAAACTAAGAATCACCCATAATCCCACCCTACAGATACAAAATGCTAACAGCTTGATGTATGTATATATATATATATAGTTTTTTCTTTCTTCCATTTTATTTATTTATGTGATTTTAAATTTAACAAAAAGGAAAAGCATTTTCTTCTCCAAGTAGGCAATATATCAATGAATATTGCTGCATTGCATTTCCTCTGTGGATAACTATATTATTCTTAGACAATCTCCTATTTTTTTTTAAGTTTATTTATTTTAAGAGAGGAAGAGAGAGAATCCCAATGCAGTGCTCAATCCCACAAACTGTGAGATCGTGACCTGAGCCAAAATCAAGAGTCAGACACTTAACTGACTGAGCCACACAGACACCCCTCCTATTTTTTAGTATTAAAATTATTTTCCATGTTTTGATATTATAAGTGGTATTGTGTTAAACATCCTTTTTTTCTTCAAAAATATTTTAATGTTTATTTATTTTTGAGAAAGAGAGAGAGTATGAGCAAGGGATGGCAGAGGGAGAGGGAAACACAGAATGCAAAGCAGGCTCCAGGCTCTGAGCTATCAGCACAGAGCCCAATGCAGGGCTTGAACTCACAGACCCTGAGATGATGGCCTGTGTTGAAGTCAGAAGCTTAACCAACTGAGCCACCCAGGTGCTCCATAAACATTCTTATTCAAACATTTTAATAGATCATCTCTATTTCCTTACAATAAATTGTTTAATGCAGAATTTCAATGTTTATTCATAATTCAATAATTATTAATAATAATTAATTCAGAAATTCAATCCATATTTCTGCTTTTTGCCCCCCTTTTACAAAACTTTTAGTTATGCTCTAACTTTAGGGAAACAATGCCAGGCCCAGATAAATTGTGAAGGCCCAAACTTTCTGTTTCAGGTGCTTGATATATCTGCTCTTTTCTACATAAAAACCTGTTCTCTATAAATAATCTGATAAATTAATTCTCACCTAAGGGTGAGGTTGTGAGAATGTCACAGTTGGGAGCAGCCTTGCTGAGAGGTGCTTACTAATTGCAGAAAGGAGTGGATGAGGTGTGCCTGCCTGGGCTGGCATAAGTCATCTCTCCCACAGGGTTCACATTTTAACAGGAAGTCACTTGATGATGGAGAAATGGCTTTTTAATTGTGCAATTTCAGTCCACTGTGAAGAAGTAGGGGGATATATTCTGGGCAAGGTGAAGGCAAGGAACCTTTCTTGTTATTTCTGTAAACACACTCCACAGACTGTTACTTATTCTGCCTACTCATAAGGGGAGGCTAGGGGTGGGAAATATCTCTGAGATCTCAAATGTAAGCATCTCACTCTCTGGCCATGACTTCTTATCCTCTGGCCTACTTACTAAAATGTTTCATTCCAAATGGTTTTATCTTATTGGTCGTACCCATCTGTTGAACATCAGCTTTCAAATATTCTTCTCCCCTTGTTGTCCAGCCTCAGACTCCACGGTGCAACTCTGTGCCTCCTTGCCAATTGGCCTTGACTTCATTTCTCGATTCTCTCTCCATTTACTCAGCAGGCAAAGCGTCCGCCTCCATCATAACTACGCTTGTGGAACTGAATACTATAGAAAGTTGCACAACAGTGCTGGTGAGTCCCATCTTTAAGATGTGCCACAGATTTCTATGGGCTCTTGACATTTCCTGGAAACCCTACCACATTTTCTGCTATGATATTTACATTGTTCCCTTTCCTCTCTTCAATTACTAACCTGATCCTCATCTTCCTCTTGCATCTTCACTTCTAACTGATGACTTAGCCTCGTAATTCATGAAGAAAATGGAAACAATTAGATAGGAATTTTCTCATCATCTCAGCATTAAGTACTCACGTCTGCTGCCCTCTGTCCTATGATGGCAGAGGGAAAGGGTCCCTGCAAAGCCAAACCTCTGCCTGTGCTCTGCATCTCATCCCTTCTTGCTACTCAAGGGCTTCTGCACCCTCACTTTCTCCCTCTCTGCTCAATCATCCTTGTCAGCATCTTTTCATCTTTTATCTATCATCCTAGATAACTCTCCTGCACCTTACTCCAAGTCCCCTTCAGCTACCATCTCATTTCTTTACTCCCCATTCACAACAGATACTTAAAATAATTATCTGTACTCTGTGCCCCTGCTTTTTCCATTTCCATTTACTTTCAAACCCACTCCAAGTCTTCTCTTACTAAAACTAAACTCAATGCCAAATGTCATCCTCATCCAATATAGTTGTCCACTCTGTCTGGGATGGATAATCCCTGGTCCTCTTCCTACCTCTGAAGCTACTACTTACCGGTATCCTTTGCTGGGTTTTCCTCCTCTTCCGGAACATTCATGCTGGCCTGCACTAGGGCTCTCTTTCTTCCCTTCCTTCTTTATAGAGTGGTTCTCTCTTGAAGCCCATAGCTGTTGGTAGTGTGTAATGTCCAGTGACTCTTAAATATCCAGCTCTCTCATGATTTCTTCCCTGAACCACAGACTTCATCTGACTGCTAACCTGTCATATCCATCTCCATTAGTAGGTATAATAAGTATCTCAAAATTAACATATGCCCAAGATGGGATGCTTGATTTTCCTGTTTCTCCTCATCTTTTTTCCCACCTCAAGTAGTGATACCACCACCCTTTCAGTGGACAGGCCAAAATCTTGAAGTTATCCTTGTTTCTTCTCTTCCTCCTTCATTCACTAGATCCAATGCATCAACAAAACTTTATACTCGATATCTCAAGTCTGTTTGCCTCTCTCCAACTCTACTGTTAGCTTTAGTCAAAGCTGTCATCTTGAATTGGTGGGAAAACAATTTAACTCTTTTCCCTTCTTTCATTTTTGTCCCTCCTCAATCCACTTTCCACTAAGCACCTAGAATGACCTTTAAAAAAATTAATCAACTCATGTTGTTCTTCTGCTTAAAATCCTCCAAGGGGGTTCCTACTGAATTTAGAATAAAGTCCAAACACCTACCCGACTCTAAAATTGCCTGCTTCCTTCTCCTCAATCACTGTTTTCCAGGCACACTATGTTCCAGATCCACTTTCTGTTATTTAAACATGATACATGCAGAACTGGCCCAGAGCCTTTGCACTTGCTGAATGCTCTGCCTGGACCATTCTATCTAAACCATTTTAAACTCATTATCCATTGTCCTGTTGTATGTCTTCATAGTTCTTAACTCCAAAATTTTCCACAAAGTATCTTACTCTTAGTGGATGCTCAATAAATATTTTTGGAATAAACAAATGATGCTGATCAATGAAGCTTGCTCACTGATTGATTTATGCTTTAATTATCTTCAATAAAAAATATGCTTGGGGAATCTATCAAAAATTGAAGCAAGGCTAAAGTTGAGGAAAATGTGAATAGAATGATAAATAATATATTGGCATTACTTTAGAGTCAGTCGTTTCATTTTATTTATTTGTTTATAAATTTTTATTTGAGAGAGAGAGCATGTGAGCAGGGGAGGGCAGAAGGAGAGAGAAAATCTCAGGCAGGCTCCATGCTCAGCATAGAGCCCAACGTGGGACTTGATCCCATGACCCGATCCAAAACCAAGAGTTGGATGCCCAGATGACTGAGCCACCCAGGCGCCCCAGAGAGTCCTTTTAAATACTATATTTGAGATAGTTCCTGAGGCCGTAATAAAATTTTAATCTAGCTGTTTTCCCCCTAATCTATTCACCTCTCCCTGTTGACAAGGCAGAACTCTGATTTTCCTACCAAAGCAGTGTTCTCTGCCCATTGAAGCCGAAATTTGTGAAGAATGGGCAAGGATGAAGTGCAGACCAGCCACACCTTGCTCTCTATACCTGCTATGTGTTCCTCAGCCTTACTCGCACAGGGAACTCTAATATTTTCCCTTTGTCTTTGATATTCTTCCTGAATTTTGTTCTGAGAGGTCAAAATGTGGATTTAGTTTTTACTTTTTCTGCTCATATAGGGAGCTTCACTACTTATCTTTAATTTCAGACAAAATATCCATTTTTCAATACTGATTTTTGTTCTTTTTACTTTCTTCTGCTTCATCCTCCTATCAATATTTACACCCCTCGTCTGAACTCAGACAACAGCCTGCTGTCTGTATTTTCCTTGTGAACTCGTTGCTTATAAGGGTTCTTCATGTTCCTGCCATCTCCTCAGTTAGGCATAAGCATCTAAGGTAAATCTCCATCTGATTCACCTTCATATCCTCTCAGTCTTTGCTCTGAATACTTGTTGGAAGAAAACATGAGTGCTAACAATGACCGCCCAACTGACCTATGCTTCACACTTGAAGTCAAGTATTGAGAAGTTCCCAAAAATCTCTGATCAATAATTGACTTATTGGAAGACAGTACATGCTTAGTGAAACTTTTGCTAGCTACTGAAGGTGAGCATGTTGAAAACCTGGGCGGAAGAGCCATGGAATTAATGTATGCCTTTATACAGGCAGATGGATACTTTTAGCAGAGAGAAAAATGACATGGAATTCTCAAGGACCCACAAAAGAGGTCCACAGTGACTTGGGTTAGAATTTCTTTTTAAAATTTTCAGTGACTCACCTGACTTCTACATGAGATAAGGGCTACAAAAGTAGTCACTTTCTGAATTTTTTTCTACTTCATTTTAAATGGAGTTCTCAGAGTTTGACTTTTGTTTTGAATGATGTCTTTGTAACAAACTTCCTGTGTCGTCAAGAGACACACTGCATTTTTGTAAATGTAGTTCCACAGAAATGAGGAAGAGTTCCAAATGTCTTACTAGTTTAAGGTACTTATGCAATTTTTTGAGATTTCAAGTCCCCTAATCTTTATCATGTGTATATCTCTAAAATATAAACTATAATACAGTATAATACAACTATAATATGCAACTGTATCTCTAAATAACACATAATATATAAATATAGTATATCTCTATATAACATACAATACAATGATAATAATATACAGCTATATCTCTATACCATATCACTAAAATAATAACATTTAAAGTAATATGTTTCAAGATTTTTAACTTTTCCTAGTACCTTGACTTATTTTTCTTTATTTATCAACAGAGATCTGAACACTTACTGAATATCTTCTGCCTTGTGGTGATAAACTTTTCCCTTTATTTTAGTTTCATATTATTAAAGTAGAAAATATTTAGATTTAAATTTAAAGTATTCAAATGGCTCGGCATCTCTGCTCTACCAGAGATCAATCTGCTTCTACTTCATAAAAGTTGTTGAATGTCATGGACTCAGATTTTAGCAGAACTAGGGGCATCCAAATGTCTCTGTTTCATAAGGCAGAGTATTTGAGCATGATCATATTTTAAAATACAAATAAGGTTTCTTTTATCACTCTAGCTACAATAGTAATAAATTGTTATATAACACGTATTAAATAAAAATACGACAGTACATTATATATTTACTTACAGCTTTTCTATTTCTTTGATGCCTCATACTTTAAGGCAACAGCCTTCTTTAACATAGCACTAGAAGTGTGCAGCAAGCTTTTGAAATGTTAATAACGATGACATAGCCTAGGTAAGAAACAAAATTAATATAAAAGCCTGAAGAAATGTAAAATTGAGAAGTCCAATTACAAGTGTTTACACAAAATAGTCTACTTCTTATAGATGTGAAATTGCTGCATAGAAGACAATAGTCTCTTTTCCTTCCTCCTCTTTCTTGTTCTCAGATCCTAGCTGCCCACACACTGGGCAGCTCTCATCTTGCCTCATTTCCCATCCTGTGAGATGGAAAAAACCAATTCTCACCCCAGTTCAGTTCCATGACTTCCGGGAGAGTCTGTGCAGAGGTCAAAGCTGCCTGTGATTTTCCACTGTCACTGGACATAAACCTGGTGAGAAGGCAGGGATTTTAGAGGCCCAGGGATGCTGTCTGCACCAGTGAGGTTCAGCCTGTCCTGCTGGGAGGCCTGTGGGGAACAGGCCCTGGACCGGACCAGTGCCAAGTCAATAACTGTTGATGAATGAATGAGTAGAAAAAAATGATAGCTTATATTTTTATTGGCATACGGTATAGGTGATTGCCATCTCCTTCAGTTTTGAGAAGGAAACAGATTTTTTTCCCCATTGCCATAATTTCTTCATCTTTACTTTCAATACTGCGGAAACTTTCTCCTGAGCGGAGGAGTTCAGATTTCTTGATTCTGCTCCAGCAATGAATGCTTTTCTTCTCCCTCTACAGTTTTCAGAGTTGGCACCTGGTTGGCACCTGTTTCTGGGTGCGTGAGGAAGACGCACGTCTCCTGAGACAGTATGGTGGATGGAACTGGACTTTGGGGGAAGCTCATGAGCTGGGGGTGCCTGAATTGACCAAAATCTGAGAGCAGAGAGCATTCTGCTGGTGGTAGATCTCTCACCTTTAATTTGTCGGGTAAAGTCTTCATGTTGCCTTAAATTTTGAATAATATTTTCTGCAGGTAGAGAATGCTAGGTTGAGAGTTTTTTGCTTGTCTTCCATTCGGCACTTTAAAGATTTTGCTCNAATTGACCAAAGTCTGAGAGCAGAGAGCATTCTGCTGGTGGTAGATCTCTCACCTTTAATTTGTCGGGTAAAGTCTTCATGTTGCCTTAAATTTTGAATAATATTTTCTGCAGGTAGAGAATGCTAGGTTGAGAGTTTTTTGCTTGTCTTGCATTCGGCACTTTAAAGATTTTGCTCCACACCGGGTGTTATATGGAAACCAACTTGACAATAAACTATTTGTAAAAAAAAAATAATAAAATAAAATAATGGTATTAACCATTATTAGCCAAAAAAAAATAAAAAAATAAAAGTAGTTTATTCATCTGCTTAAAAAAAAAAAAATTTTGCTCCAGGGTCCTTTGGCTTCTATAGTTTCTTCTGAGAAGTCTTTTGTTATTCTCACTTTTATTCCTCTGTGCATGATGTCTTTTTCTCTCCGGCTGCATTTAAGATACTATCTTTACTAGTGTTCTCCAGCAAATTTATTGACATGCCTTCTGTGTCTCTACTTAATATACTCTATCTTTCCTCTGGTTTCTTGAAAATACAGAAGGTAGTTATAATAGGTGTTTTAAAGTCCATGCCTGCCAATTCTATTATCTCTGTCATTTCTGGGTTTGCTTTTATTAAGCTACTTCTTTTCTCCCCTCCAGAAGGATGTATTATTTTATTAGAGATCTGCTAACATATTTATTATAGAGATTTGCTAACTTAGGCTAATGATTATAAAATTATACTAATGACATTTCACAATATATACTTATAATCCACCAACAAATTACTGATACACACATAGTTTATCCTATTTCAAAAGCCACTTATGTATGTTTTCTTGATATTATGATTATACTTGCTGCTGGGATTACATAGTGTTAAAATTACTAAAATTTATTTTGGATTTTCATTATCTGCTCAAATAATATTAAGTTTATATTGAATTATTCCATACTTCCATAATATTTGTGTATAAAGTATTTTTTTCAGTGTTAGAGCTATAACTGACATATAACTGTGTATTACTTTAGATATACAATATGATGATTAGACATATGCACATATTGTGAAATGATTACCACAATAAGTTCAGTTAACATCCATCACCTCACACTGTTACAAACTTTTTTTTAAGTGATGAGAATTTTTAAGATCTACTCTCTTAGCAACTCTCACATATATGATACAGTATTGTTAACTATAGTCACCATGCTATACATTATATCCCCCAGGACTTACTTTTTTAAAATGTTTAATGTTTATTTATTTTTGAGAGAGAGAGAGAGAGAGAGCGCGCGAGCATGTGTACAGGGAAGGGGCAGAGAGAGAGAGAGGAAGACACAGAAACCAAAGCAGGCTCCAGGCTCTGAGCTGTCAGGACAGAGCCTGACGTGGAGCTCAAACTCGCGAACCATGAGATCATAACTTGAGCCAAAGTCAGACACTTGACTGACTGAGCCACCCCAGCGCTCCTTATTTATCTTAAATGTACTTTTCTCCTGGTTTTTAGTCATACTTTCCTGTTTCTTGGTTTGTCTGCTGATTTTTTTTAAATATAAGGGTTTTTTAAAAAAATTTTTAATGTTTTATTTATTTCTAGGAGAGAGAGAGAGACAGCATGAGCAGGGGAGGGTCAGAGAGAGAGAGACACACAGAAGTGGAAACAGGCTCCAGGCCCTGAGCTGTCAGCACAGAGCCCGACGTGGGGCTCGAACCCACGAACCATGAGATCATGACCTAAGCAAAAGTCGGATGCTTAACCGACTAAGCCACCCAGGCGCCCCTGCTTGCTGATTTTTTATTGACTGTCCTGTAGAATGAATTTCACACTGTTGGATAATGCATCCATTTAAAGTCCGCTGCACTTTATTCTGACCCACCATTAGATTATTACAGATAATAATCTGAGCCTTTTGAGGCTTGCTTTTACCCTTTGTTAGGGTGGGTCCATATTGGCTTATGGTGTAAGGTTAATTTAGTCCTGCTTCTAAGGTGAGAAATTTCTGAGGACCCTTATGAAGTTCCACATATTACAAAGTCTTTTCATTCAGGCTGGTGGGAGGGAGGACTAGTCCCAGCCTGTGTGAGCTCCAAGAACTGCTTGGTTTCCTGCTTCCCTGCGGCTCTTTCCCCAGCACCCCCAGAGCAGTGCTCAGGCAAAGACCCCTGGACAGCTGGACAGTTGCTCCTCTGTGAAATGCTCTCTCCTCATCCATTTTCCCTACAAATTCTAGCCACTGCAGACTCTTTGAACTTCAGTCTCTGCCCCTTCAGCTCACGGAGACTGGCAGGGTCTGTCTGGGTTCCCATCAGCTGAACGCCAGCCTGATCACTCTGTCCAGGGCAACGCTCGTCCAGGCAATCACATGTCTCTCATTTCTCTTTCTCTTTCTCTTAGGGATAACAATCCTCTATGTCTGCATGCTGGTGCTCTTTTTTAAACCGTTTCCCCCCCATATATTTTGCCTGTTTTTCTAGTTGTTTATGGTAGGAGGACAATTTCCATAACAGTAATCCTTTGTGGGCAGACACAGAAGTCCCTTGTGGTGTAGTTTTACATTTGCTTCTCCAGGGCCCCAGGCATTGGCCATTTTTATGGGAACTCTTGGCTTGAGATTCCTACACCATGTGGTGCTGTAAATTTGGACCCCACAAGCATTCAGTACTGGCTGAGGAATCCATTAACTGTTTTTCTACCCAGAACCACCCCCAGGCAGATGGCAAGCTTCCGTATAGCTTCTCCGTTGTCAGTTGGTAGCATTTTTACCATTCCCATTTTTTTTTTTTTTTTTTTACTAAGCTACCCTTTGTGTACCCCAGCTTTGTGCAGGATCTTGGTGTACAGCTACCCATCTCCAGCAATGGGAGCCACGTCTCTTGCTGGAGGGGCTTGATGCAGGTAGATTTAATATTTTTGCATTATGGCATCTGGGCATATTTGATTTTTAGGTACTTGTGATGTTTTAGATAATTTATCCCAGTAAGAGCTCAGCTTTATGATTTTAACTTAAAATGCTTAACTGGTTGTGATTTTATGTGGAAGATTTATTAGTTAAGTTTATACACCAAATGAGAACATTTAAGAGAACCCCAAATCTTCCACATCTATATACTCAGTTTCATAGATAATTAAGGTTATTTAAGATTTTGGAAAGTTTTTGTTTGTTAAGTCAGACAACAGTAGTACCTAAAGTTGAAAGCAAATATACTAATTTACAAAAACAGTTTAACAAGTTAAAGGGAATTCAGTTATACTATTAAAGCACCCTTAAATCTTTCAATGGCTGGAATTTTTAAACAGAAAAACAGGATTTAAAGCTAACCTTCAAGGATTTAGGAAGAACCAGATTTTTAAATTTATACTTTAATAGAATAAATATTAATTTTATAAAACAAAATTCTGAATAGTTTTTTTTTATGCTTCAATATAATCCTTTGTGTACCAGTAACTCACATTTAGCAGGTCATATACCCATGAGTTCTCATGAGTTAGAAACACTTTCAGCATCATTAAATTGATAGATCTACACTTTCGTTCTATTTTCCCCTGTAGAAACAGAGACTTTTTACATAAACCATCACATCAAAACATAGTTGATTTAGCTTTGTTGTTACAATGGCTGAAATAATTCTTATAACCATTCTGTTGAGAAGTCTCAACTTATAGAGCTATGAATAAGAAAGCCACTTCTCTCCCTCCATGCCACCTTCTTCCATCAAGTCCCTCTAGACTGGATGGCAGGGATCCTGGTGACGCACACTTGATTTCCCAAATTTTCACATAATTTCAGAACTCAGGACTCACAGCTTTAAAGTTCTGTTTTCATTGGATTCAACATCTTTCTTGTTTTCTCTCTGGTCTGGGCTCCAGTGGACTGGAACTGGGGTAGGGGTGGGGGGAGCAGGTGCACACCTCCCTCCTTCCCTTCCCCCAACACTGGTGACTTTGCTGCTTGTTCTCATGAGGGGGACATTTGGGGTGTGGAGGAGAGACTTTGGGTCTCTCACCTGCATACCTCCCTTGCATGCTGAACTGCCCCTGCTTTACTCCTTTCTCATCTCTCCGGCTCCCCCACTGGTGTCCACTTTCCTTCAGTCCTCTTGTCCAGAGAGAGCCGTCTTGCTGAAGGAGGGAAAGCTTCAGACTACACAAGGTCAGATGCCCTTGGCAGTGTCCCTTTGTCCCTTGGGAAGCTCATCAACTTGCCATGCCTGTTAGGGAGAGCACAGCATCTCTCTGCTGCCTGGCGTTCAATGTCACAGCAGCGGCAGGGAGCACTTGGCTGCAAGAGGGAATCAGCAACAGTCAGATGAGGGGCAATTTCCAGTCCTGAATGTTGCCAAGGAAAAGACGTGTAGGTGTACCTCCAGACTTATAAGGGAGTCTGTTGTCCCGTCCTTGACCTTTGGCAGGCGGATGGAGAGGGGAAGCTTCCTTTTACTACCATTACTGTTTTCCTCCAGCAGTGTGTGAGTGAGCACGAGTGTGAGTGTGTATGTGTGTGGTGGAGGTGGCTGTGGGGTAGAGATGGAGGAAGAGTCAAATTTCCTAAAGCATAATGCTGTCTGCCAGGAAGCCCTGAAAAGAGGGGCAGGCTCCAAAACTGGCAGTTCTCTGAACTCAGAATCAGGGTTCTTTTCTTCTCAGCTGTGCACCCTTATTCACCAATTTTGGCACTAGACTCCCACACCACCTTCTTATCCTTAATTGACACATTACATGCAATTACTCTGGATATCTTAACAATGGAGTCAACTTGATTGTACAGTAAGCCACCAGATGTACAGTGAGAGGGCAATTATACACCCTGGAACCTTAAGTGACCTTGACAATGCTGTGAAGATACCACTTGAACCAAAAGGAATTTACATCAGAAGATGTGCTATAAGAAGCAGTGAGAAGGATGCAGCAGAGACCACCCAACTGAGCAGCCAAACAGGAAGAATGAGAGAAACACTGATGGGGAAGAGGAGAGGTGTGAGGACTGTTTATTAATACCAAGGAGGCTCCAAAACACAAGACTGCCAATAGAAATGCATGTCACTATCATAACAACACACAAAACATACTGGTTGGCTTAACAACTCATCCCCATCTTGACAGGATGCTGAAGTATGATTGTGACCCATGAGAATTCACCGGGGAAAGTCTAGCCAAGTCCAAACCCTGCTCCACTACACATTGTCTGCTCTCTGACCATCGTTCAACATCCCTCTGACTTTCATTCTGGCCTTTTCCTTAAAACCATTTCCTAATGTTTGTGCTACCAGTGGTATTTTCTTAACACAGAATTTGTAGATAAAGAAAAACTATTAAAATGTTGTTAGTTGATACTTTTTTATGGGAATAAAAGATTTCGCAATTTTCCCCCAAGCCAGCACAAAAATAGGGAGTAGAAAGCATGAAGATGTCCTTACACTTAACTCAAGCCATTTGCACACAAGTAACTCAGGGCAGCTCAGTGCCGTTGCCCTGGCACACACTCCCGGCGGTTTCCCGTCACTTGGACTTCTTGTTGCCTTTCTGGGGCTGCTCAGTGGTCTTCCTCGCCTCCTCCTCTGGGATGAACACACTGATAGTGAAGTCGCTTATCTCTGAGCCATACTTGTTCTTCACAACCAGCCCATATTTGCCGGAGTCGGAGGTGCTCACCCCAGTGATGCTGAAGTAGGCAGTCTTGCCAGCCTCAAACTTGACGCTGCAGTGGTCGTCTGTGACCAGAGGCTTCTCGTTCTTCAGCCAGGAGACCTCTGGAGTCGGGTCACCCCACACCATGCAGGTGAGATTAAGCGCCTGCAAAACAGGTTTTATTAGCAGGAATGAAATGTATTAGGTAACAGTAATCCAATTTCAAGAATCTGGTGGTCTGGCAGGACCCGAAGGAAGATAAATATAAAACCCATGGAATGACGGGTGGAGTTATGTGCTGTGTGCACCTGTGTGGATTACACTTTGACTTCAGTCCTGAATAGGCTTCTGTAGGGCCTTGGCCTTCTGGCTTTGGGAGCACTTATCATCAGAACGACACGAAGGGGTTTGTTTCCAGTTCCCATCTGTGCTCTTGCTTTCATAAACGCATAGATATGCCTTTTGTCCTCATGTGGTATTTGGACCCTGTCTCAGTAGAGAAATCTCATTGTCATAATTACCACCTGCTCACTTTGCATTTTGTCTGCCTCACAGCGCCCGGCAGCAGAATCATAACAGCTGTTTCAGATAATGGGACTGATTTTCAGCTTCCACCTTCCTCATTTTATTTCTCCCCCCAACGCCCCCCAGTCTGTTGTAGTTGTAAAGGTGCTCTACCAAAATGTATTCCTATTTCCTGGTATCTTATTATCCTACCATCTGTGCGGAAACCCTCTTATTTTTAAGAGATCAATGTTTAGGCCTATAGTTTTACTTTACCACAATTTTTTGTTGAAAATTTAAGAGTAGGGGCACCTGGGTGGCTCAGTCAGTTAAGCATCCGACTTCGGCTCAGGTCATGATCTCACAGTTTGTGAGTTCAGGCCCCACATCAGGGTCTGTGCTGACAGCTCAGAGCCTGGAGCCTGCTTCAGATTCTGTATCTCCCTCTCTCTCTGCCTCGCCCCTGCTCATACACTGTCTCTGTCTCTCAAAAATAAAATAAACATTAAAAATAAATTTAAAAAAGAAAGCTTAAGAGTAAGTGTAGATTCATAAACAGTTGTAAAATTAATAGAGAGATCTCATGTGTCCTAACCGAGTTTCTCCCAATAATAACATTTTACACAATGATAGTGTAATAACACAACCAGTACATTGACAGTGATGCAATCCATTGTTCTTATTCAGATTTCGCCAGGTTGGCTTGTTCTCGTTGGTGTTTGCCTGTGTGTGATTCTATTCAACTCTGTCACTTGTCTAGGTCCATGTATCTAGCCCCTCAGTCAAGACAGAGAACATTTCCATCACCACAAGGATTTCTCCTCTTGCCCTTTATACCCACATCCACTCCCCTGCCTCCAACCTCCCAATCTCATTTCCAACTGCTGGCAACCACCAATCTGTTTTCCATTTCTAAAATGGAATTTTCCAAAGCATTATATAAATAGTGTCGTATAGTATGTAACCATTTGAGACTGTCTTTTCTACCTGGCACAATTCGTTGCAGATTCATCCACGTTATTGCAGATATCAGTAGTTTGTCCCATTTGGTGGGTCAATAGTGTGCCATGATATGAGTGTGTGTGTGTGTGTGTGTGTGTGTGTGTGTGTGTGTGGCTATAAAGGTCATCTGGGCTGTTTCCAGTTTGGGGCTATTATGACTAAAGCAGCTACTGAACATCTGTATACAAGTTTTTATGTGAGCTTAATTTTATGATATTTCTTTATGATAATTTATGATAAATGCTGAGGAGTGCAACTACTAGGTCCAATGGTAAATGCATGTTTCACTTTTGAGAAATTGTCTGTTTTCCTGAGTGGTTGTACAGTCTTGGTTTACATTTCCACCAGCACTGTATGAGTGATTTTGTTTCTCTGCATCCTTAGCAGTGTTTGTTGTTGTCACTGTTTTTATTTTAGCGGTTCTGATAAGTGTGTTATGATATTGCTTTGTGGTTTTAATTTGCATTTCTCTGATGGCCAAAACAATGTTGAATTTACTTCACATTTTAACTTCCGTTCTTGCATTTTTTTTTCTTACTGAAATCCAGAAATTATAAGAAAAAGAACTAGGGCTCACAATATACAGGGAAAAGGATATTCTTCTCTAAAAGGTCTTAGATGATCACTTATTATCTCTTCTATAAGAATATTGTTTAAAAGCAGGAGATCAATAAACTGGTTTCCTTTCCATGGTTAATTAACATTTCTTACTGAATTATTCTAAAAACACATTTCAGCAAGAAAAATAGTCAAGCTATTGTCATTAAACTTATCTAAGTGGACCAGGCACATGATTTTGGAAATTGATTACTTAGGGTTTGTTTGTTTTTTTTTTTAAATAGGCTCCATGCCCAACATGGGACTTAAACTCATGACCCTGACTGAGATCAAGAGTTTTATCTCTACCGACTGAGTCAGCCAGACACTCCTTGGGGGTTAAAACTTCTAACAAAACCAAACCAAACCCTCAAATACCTTAGGTGTCATGGAAAACTATTATCCATACTTTAGATTTATTTCCATTATAGATCACAAAGCACTTTCATATACACTCTCTCTCTTAGTTCTCACTACAACCCAGTGAGCTAAATATTTTGAACCCCATTAGATGAGGAACATGAAAAATTGCAACCCTGCAGTGGTTGAGCTTAAAGTCAGCTGTGGTCATATATTCTACCCGTAAAGAAATTGAACTGGATGAAAACTGCCTTTCACTAAAGCCTTTCCACATGCCTTGTTTTATCCCTAGTCTACCTACCAAATGTCTTCATTGTGCTTCTGAGTGGGAGAAGGTTTTGTTCCACTGCAGGTACCCCTTCCCTGTGGCTGGCTTATTAAATTTATCTTTTTTTAAATGTTTATTTTATTTTTGAGAGAGAGACAGAGAGACAGAGCATGAATGGGGGAGGAACAAAGAGAGGGAGACACAGAATCCAAAGGAGGCTCCAGGCTCTGCACTGTCAGTACAGAGCCCAACACGGGGCTCAAACCCACGAACCATGAGATCATGACCTGAGCTGAAATCAGAAACTTTACTGACCCTGCCACTCAGGCACTCCTTAAATTTGTCTTGTGAAACATAGGAATGAAGAGAATGACTCCAGTTTAGAAATTATATTCATTGCCTTTCAGAGAGATGATTACAGAGCCAGGAAATATCAGTTTAAAGTTAAATGGAAAGAAATCAGCTTTCAACAGAAATAGAGCCAATAGAAATGTGCAGAACAGCATGTTTCCTTTCAGAGGTGAAGTATTTAACAGGACAGCCCATTTTCCACTAGGTATTAGACGTCACATCTTTCTTCACTTATGTTTGTCTTATAGTTGTGATTGAACATTTTTTGCTTCTCATGACATGAAAGGGCACCTCTAGAAAGAGACTCTGTGGTCTCCATGTGCCCAAATAAGCAGAACTTGTATCCTGATCCTCGGCCTACAAAACATTAAGATGACTGGAAAACAGACTGTGTTTTGTACTTTGAATTGGGCTATTCTGAAATGAGGCCTAAGCAGCCATGGTAGGGGCAGCTGTGGTAGGGGCTTTCTTAGCACAAAGTCTGGGCCACTGGAACCCATTGCTAGTGTGGAAGACGTGAGGACAGGAGTGCTCCCTGCTTACCTTGCCTTCCTGGATGGTGACCACATCTGGGAGACCACCCAGCACTCGGGCACGATCTGCAAGCAGAGGCATTTCTGGTTAATCACTGAAATGACAAGCACCGGTGATTGGTGATCACATGCACAAAACCACCCCAGGGAGCTAACTTTCCTATTTAGTTTCCTTCTCCTTACAATTGTTTTATACAGGTTTTTAATATGCAAGATAAGAAAATGATGCAGTGATTTAGGATAACAATCCTTCCTCATACAGATATTTTGTGTTCGTGGGCGCCTCTATCTGTACCTAAATTATCAGCTTGAGATGACTTTGTGGCATCAAGACCTGCTCTATAATTTTCACAGCTATTTTCAGCCCTGGCCCTTCTGCAGCTCAGTAGGGCTCAGCTCAAGGAGGCAGAGCAGATCTCTATAGACAGCCTCCAAGTCTGCTTAACCTCCTTTATGGGCTTCCCTATGATTTAAAAAAAAAAAAAAAAAAAGGTTGCATAATTGGAGGCTATATGCCATGAGATCTGGAGGCTTGTGCAGATTGTGGGCTTTCTTTACGGACTTTTCTAGAGAGCTTTTCTTTCTTGTCTCCTAGTAGTTCTTGGTAAGTAGGGCTACTATCTATGGCCACGAGTACAAGGGCCCCCAGCTGAGGGGACAAGGTGTGGGAAGGGTGATGAAATCCAGAGCTGACCTCTTGCCCACCCCCCACCGTCCCCACTAAGCCCTGTGCTCTGGATGTGACTGGCTCAGCCCCAGGGAAGGACAGCTTTCTATAATCTGCTCAAAGGGACACTGTTTGGCACTAAAGCAGTGGCCAGCCAGCACCCTCTCAATTTTAGGTCTACTTCAATTAATGTGTGATCTAGATCCCAAGTTAGAAGACTAAAGCTTTGAATGAGTCTTGAATCTTGACTGCTTTCTCCTGCTGATTCCATTGCACCTTCTTGCAACACTTGTAAGTTAGGTTCATCATCTGGCTCCCGCACCACCCTATGTGGTATCAGGCAAGGCACCTGTGTGGACCCCAGTCTCCTAATCTGTGGAATGGGGGAAGGGTTGCGTTACACCTGTGGACATGAAGTTACCCAGCTCTGCTCCACAGTGTCTGTGGGATTCCTCTGGGGGCCCTCTGAGGAGGGGCACTGAGTCAGGGAGCTCGGACCCCAACCTCAATTCAATGAAGCTAACAGCTTTTACCCATTTGGGTTAAGATATCTTCCACACAGATGGTGTTTGAATGAAGCCTCCCACAACTTACAAAAGGCTAGAAGAGCACTAAAGTCTCTTCCAGCTCCCAACTGCTTTGATACAGAAATTTCAGAAAGAGTTCATGAACTGGAGGGGGGGTGGTGTCCACCACAGTTTGAGAATGGGGAGTAGCCATCAACTGTGGACACTGGATTTGCCTGTGCTTGTGTACCAGAGCAGGAGGGGCAAGCTGGGCACCAACAAGAAGTGCTCCCCTCTGGCGCTGCACTGCGCCGGTGGGCCCCAGTGCCAGTACTGGTGTCCGCATCTGCAGCAGCCCTACAAACCCAGCAGGAGAGCAGGGAGGGCAAAAGAGCAGGAAGGAGGCCAGAAGCAGTGCAAGGTCATCCTGAATGACCTGGAGCCACTGAGAGGCTGGCAGATGACTTCATTTCTCATTCCCCTACTGGTTCCCTTCCGTTCCAGCTCAGGACTGACTCTACAATTTTAACCCTCAACAGTTTTCAAATTGTTGCTTCACACACTCAGAGAGAACCTGCATGATTATGATAATTAGTCCCCAATCTCTGGAATCCTAAAAGATTGGGAGTTCTAGAAATCTCCATGTGTGAGGCAAACAGTTGACTGAAGTTAGTAGTGAGCACATTTCTGGGTACACAGACAGTTGGCAGTTTGGCATTTGTTCACCCAGACTGTGAAGTACTCAAGAAGGCCTTATTTGGCATCTTTTATCCTACAAAGACTCTTAGAAAATACAGGAGAATTTGTTGGGGGACCAGTGTTAGTGATTTACCTGATGCCAAATGTACAGTTTCTTTTTTATTAAACAAATTTTTTTTAAGTTTATTTATTTATTTTGAAAGAGAGAGCATGAGCATGGGAGAGGCAGAGAGAGAAGGAAAGAGAGAATCCCAAGCAGGCTCCACGCCATCAGCACATAGCTTGACACGGCCTTGATCTCACAGACGGTGAGATCATGACCTGACCCAAAATCAAGAGTCAGGCACTAAACCGACTGAGCCACCCAGGGGTCCCACAAAGTTTCTTATTTCTTCTTTTCTTTAATATAAATTTTATATAAATTTTTCTGACACATTGTGCCTGCTGCAAGTGATTAACAACCTGTGTAATTTGTGCCCAGCGATTTCTCAGGACACCTGGGTGGTTAGCTCAAGTCAAGAGCTGACAGTTTTAAAATATAACCTGAGACCTTCTTTTCACAGACATTCTTACTCAAGAGACTAAATGAAAACACATGTAGAAGATTAAAAAGAAGAAAGAAACCATTTTCATTCTTCTCCATCTGCAGTCACAATAAACAAATGAAAGTTATGTTTTGAAACCATGCCAGGAATAAATGGGAAGGGGCTTTTACTTACTTTTCTCGGCAATGGCAGCTTGTCTGTGGTTGAGAGACGGGAACAAACATGAAAACAAAGAAGAATTTTGTTTTAGTGTTACTTCAAAGTAGCGAAACCTGGACTGCATTTCATTGCCTTGGAGACATTATGCTGCTCAGCAAAGCAGTGGGAAGTGCTGCTTTGAGGTATTTGCCAAAATGAAAGACCCTCTCTAGCCCTCAGATGGGGGAGCAGCACACCATGTTCCAGAGAAATCAGTGCATGCATATGGCAAGGGACTTACTTTAATCTCTGGAATTCAGCAAAGGCTTCATCATATGCTTTAAGAGAAAAAAAAAAAAAGAGAAGTTAGAATGTTCTCACCCAGAACTGATGACACAACAGGAGTGGGTTAAAATTCACAGCCTGAGGTCAGTGTGATCAGTCCAGACATGACTAAGCTGACTTTGAATAAGACTATGCCTCCTTTACTCTACAACTTGATGGACTCACAGGGGAAGCAAATACTTTCTAGGTAGAAAAGATGAAGTAGTGGATTTTAGAAGCTCCCAATTCAGTGGAGAGACGGTCCTTTCAAACAGAAAGGCAAAGATTCGCTCTGCCAAAGATAAAATAGTAATAAAGGTGGCTAAGCATCCTGAACATCAAAAAGGCTTTTCCGTTATTAGATCATCCCACATGTACGTCACAGCTTCCTAGCTGGACAATTAAATGTTTCCATGTTGCACAGTCTGGCCCGTCTTATCTGTGTGAAAGGGCACGGGAACTATTACACTCACAGTGCTTGCCAGTGTGGGCCCAAAGCAAAGCTTCTGCGCTGGCCAGGAGCCGAGATAAAAGACAGTGAGATGAGGAAATGAGAGCTACTCTGTTCTAAAATCTCTTCTCCCCCCCTGAGCCTGCAGAGCAAGCCACTTGGAATGCTCCAGGTGAAAAGGCAGCTTTATTTTGAAATCTCTCTCATCTCTTCTTTAAGCTCCTCTGTGGTCTGGGAACCATAATATTTTATGTCTAGAAAGTATTTACATAATACTAGTCCATCCCCCCAGCTTTTATGGATGGAAGAATAGCACAAAGTCAGGGCTCAAGTCTGGGGAGGTAGGCCAGCTAGGCTAGGCCTGGCTAGGCGTTCAGTACTCTTCCTTTTGCCCACACTACACTGAGAGATGGGCATCCCTGAACCAATCTGCTTTGGTAGGCTAGAGACTAAAAGAAAAAGTTTTTTAGGTTTTAAATTTATCCACTCCCTTCCTGTTTCTCATTTTCTGTTGTGTTTCAAAATGTCAGAGGATTGTACAAGAGATCCCCTGTCACTGCAGTGTGTGACTCAGGCACAGCGGGGGCTGGGGGGCAGCCACTCCCATTTGAATCTTTCCAGTCCAAATGGGTGGGTGGTGGGGAGTAAGGGTAAGGGGAGTCAGCACAAAATAACTCAAGGCAGGACTGAAAAGGCTGTGTTTTGAATTGTGAATCTACTCTCTAAGGATTCAAAACACTAAGAGTTCTGGGATATTTAGATCGCACTTTTAGTACATGAAGAAGTGGAAGAAAAAGTCCACAGTCTCCTTGAGAAATGTCAGGTAGAAGCTAGACAGGAGCAGTGGAAGGAACCGCCCAAGGCAGAATCCCAAGTCCTTGAAGGAAGAGCTGGAGGCAAGGATGGTGATAAGTAAGCTACACACTACAAGCCTGAGGGCAGGACATCCTGACCCTGTGGCTTCCAAGACATTGGGGCTGACAGATGAAGAGCTGCAGGTGCATGCCAAAAACACACTTTCTTCTTCCACCTCTTTTAGTCATTTGACTTGTGGTTGATAGTTGTATGTTACTTCTCATCTGTGTTTGTCCACATCTCTTATTACTTCCTGCTCCTGTTTCCTTTTCTCTCCAGATGCTCCCATCTCTCAGCAGATGACCAAGAAATCTGAGGCCATAAGGACCCAACTTTTCCAACTTTCTTCTCTTCTCCTTAATATTGATCTTTGCTGATTCACATTTACCCTCCTCTGGTTTCTGAAGAAAAGGGATCCCTGCTCTTTCCAAAGTCAACGCCTTTGCCTCAGCCCTAGATCTCAAGCCTTCCATTCTTTAGAATACTGATACATTGGTTATTCCTCGCCACTCCCATCTTCAATCCTTCCCAGCTCAACTGATTTCTTAAACTCTATTAAATATGCTCAAATGTCAATCACCATAACAAGATTCTTTTTCAGTGATCATTCTTGTTTAAGTGATTGTAAATCAACTTGCCCTTCTTTGTAAGCATCTTGAAAAGGTAATCCTTCCTTTCCATGCTTATTGTCTCCACTTTATACTTTTCATTGATACTCCAAGACCCACTGAATTCTTTCTTCTACCACCATGCTAAATTTAAACTACTTGACTGAAATCTCCAATCATCTTTCAATAGTCAAATGTAATGGCCTCTTGTCACCCTTCATTCTTTTTTAAAAGCCCTCCCTCCTCAGGAGTTTCTAATCTGTAAAATATCCATTTACCTTGTCCAGAAAGATCCACTGTCTTCTGGTGTCCAGTTTTGCCATCAAAGAGCTCCATTACATATTTCCCTTTGTCATTTGGAGTGGGTTCATTGATTTGCAGCCAGATCTGCTCCCCGGTGACCCCACTCTTAAGTCTGTCTGTGTACTTAATAGCAGTCCCGCTGTTCATATCAAAGAAAACACTGTTATTGTTTGCTTTCATCCAGAGCTCATTTTTACTCTGTCTCTTTCTTGAAGATCTCACTATAGAGTTTTACAGGCTTTCAAACAACATGGGATCCACATATGTTCTGCTTCAGAAAAATTACCAGCCCTGCATCACAGAAGTTGGATTCTAAGGCCGAGGGTGGGGGTGAGGGTAGGGGTCTGACAATCTGTACATTTAACTCCCAACAGCAGTCTTGGGCCCTAGCAGATTGCAACACCAATATTTCTCAGTGGCATTAATGATCTTTGCTTTTGCTTGGGTTTATTTATAGGACTAAGGGACTCTTTAAAGCAAAAAGGCCAAACTCCATATTATATTACCGCATATTTCTTGCAGATGGTCTATGGCTATAAGTCAGATTTTACAAACTAATTAAAAACAGACTTCAGGAGGTTCATCTGTGGCTGAAATCTATTGACATATATGTGGTTACAAAGCTATTTAAAACATATGGAAATATGTACTTGGTAGTAAGGCCAAGAGTAAATGAAAAGCAGAGTCTCTGCCAAAATGAATGAGGCACTTTCTCTGTCCCTGAACATGAGTTTCTCTAAATTCTATAGTAAGTTCATGAGCAGATACTACACTGCATTCTTTCCAAGAGAATGAAAGCAAATAGAACCCTTTGCTTTGTGATCTGATGGGCTAGAAATGTTACTGTTATAAATGAGGAAAGAGAGAGGTAGGGGTAGATGTACTCTGAATGATGCTAAAAGAAACTTTATGAAGAGCTTGTAAACACAAGAGGAAATAAGAAAATAAAGGCACAAAACTACTTAATGATAGCAACAATTATGCATAGAGAAATGACTGGAAGTACACCGAAAAGTTTACTCAATGGCTAGGAAAACTATAGATGTCATATTATAAACTCTTTCTAATATGTGATTTGATATTCTGTATATTTTCTAAAACAAGCAATGTGTTATGTTTGTAGTGTAATAAACAAAATGAACTTTAAAAACAGAAAAACAAAAGTCAACACTAAAATAGTTTCAGCTTTCAAATAAACATTCACAACATTTTTCTTACACACTACATTCTTTAAAAGCTATTAAAAGTTAAACTGCCATAAAATATACAGTAACGGAGCCCATCTGCACCCCCAGACTCGAGTCTGAGCAATACATATGTCCTAGACAGTTAGAAAGATAGATACTCCTCTGTTTTGCTATAATAAATCTGTTTGAATTCTCTAATCTCTGACCAACATGCATAATAATACCTTACAATCATAAAGCCCTTCGCGGTTTATAAAGTGCCATAAATTTCATGCTTTCATTGGGTCCATCAGTATTATGAGATAGAACAGGTATTACTGTTGCTATTTCATATGAGAGAAATCTGACATTTCAGAAAATTAAATGACTTGCCTATGAATCAAAGGAAGATAGGAGCAAAGTCAAGACTAAAGCCCATTTCAAGTTTTCTTCCTGTTATGCCACATATTTACATAAAGCCAGTAAAGACAATGAGTCTTTGATTTCTGAATCTTTCATAGATTTTATGTACATGGGTACATAAAACTTCAGCTGACCACACTGAATAGTATCAGAGGTTTATGTCTTGCTAGTCTAACAGCAGTTTACTCAAAACTGAATGTTCTTTTATTTTTTTTGAACAAGTAATTCTTTTAAAGATGATATAAATCCTTTTGATTGATGACTTAGTTAATTTATCTTCTCGTATTCTTCAGACTGATATATTAGAATGTCCTAGCTGTCACAGAGGAATTTCCTAGAATTTGATCTATTTTAACTTATTTACTTTCCCAAAATGTGTTCTGAAAGAAATAGAACAAAGGAATGAAACCCCAGGCATTCAGATTGTAATTTTACTTCTCTTTCCACCCCCATCCCCCCTTTGTGTTTTTAAGAACCCAGGAAATGAATAAGAATACAAATAAAAACTGTGTTCTATATCATAGTACAGTCATTTTAAAGAAAACACAAATGACTGTTTTGTGGGACCCAGTTCTGGTTAAATGTTCAATCTAGACTTTTAAGGCAACTCGAACACAGAATAGGGTCAGGATGAGGGGGCTCTGGAGCCAGGCTGCCTTGGGCTCAGTTCTCCTTCTACCACTTAGCCGCGTGACCTCAGGCAAGCCACCTCCAGAGCCTGAGCTTCCTCATCACCAATCCTCACTAAGTGAGAATTACTTGCTCCCTAGAGTTATGAATTTGAACTGAATTCATCCATGGAAAGGGCTTGGAGCAGTGACCAGCGTGTTACAAACACCCACTGTAGGGAAGATAAACACTGTTGTGTGTCCCTTCCCAGGGATGCTACAGTGACCTACAGCCCAGTGGGGCTCCTAAGGAGGTCTACATCCAAAGAGTGGACTGAAGGTGGCTGTACCCCATCAGATGTCTAAGCCGGGCTGCTGTTCTCTTTTAGCTCAGGAAATTTCAAGGACTGGCAGAGGTTAAGGTCACGGCCAGAGTATAATGGGGGATCTGGTTTGACTTAGAAACCTTCTCCAACTCTTAGAATCCCAGAGGTGAACTTGAGTTCACCTATAACTCCACAGAGGAGACTGGGATTAGAACAGATCTGCAGGCTCAGTCTAAATCAAACAAACATTCTGAAAGTTATCGCAAATCCCCAAAGCCTTCCAGGGGTAGATGAGAAACAAGCTAATGCCCAGCTATGCTGACTGCTATTAATGCTAACAGCAAACTCAGGCACTCCACTGGATTAGGTTTCTTTGGTGAATGGCTATTCATTCAAAAAACAGGAAATTTGGTGCCTCTTGATGCGTGCTGCTTCAGTTTTGCTCTAGACCATAGCAGGGGCTAGCTGTGTGTAGAGAGGGAAGAACCAAAATCTGGCTTTGGATGTCCTGCAAAGCAGAGGTAGCCCAAGGTCAACCGTTTGGAGGTGGAGGTTGCATTATAGAGATGTGTACGGATTATGATAGTTCTCAAATCACAAAAATAGGTGGTCTAGCCATTACTGGCCTCTCCACATATATGTTGAGGGAAAGTGCTAACCTCGCCCTAAGGGAATTGTGGGGTGCTTCTGTTCTACACGCATCAACATCAGACCTGAGAAGTAAGAAGCCTCCCTACTGAGGGACAGAAGGTTGCTGTTGCCTTCCTCCTGTCCCCAGGCCACCCCCTCCCTGCCCTGCACCCACACCCACATACACACACACAGGGGAGAAAAAGGTTCTACATGGTAGTTAAGTTCCCATTTACTTACTTGTGGGACCAGTTAACTTTCAGATCATCCAGGTAGTAAGTAACAAAAGAGTACAGCCGGATACCCTCAGCTGTGCTCTGGATTTTCAGGTCTGTAGCAGACAAAGCTGAAAGAGGAAAACAGCATATTTCATAAAGCTGTAAGCCTAACCAGGAGCATAATGAAGCATTGTCATGCGGAGGCAATTTTAACTTACCTATTCTCTTACATACTTCAGTCATTAGCTCTTTAAAGGCTGTGGATAGAGATTCACAGACAAAGCTTTAGCATAAAAATGCTCACCAAGGTCAAATCTCAATCTGTTAGTAGCATGTGCTCTCAACATTATCCTGCCTGGTGAAGGGTGTTGGCCACAAGGTGAATTTGCTGACCAACTAAGAATAAGTACTCTTTGAGGGAATGTATACCTCAATTTGTATCAACTTTGAAAAGATCCCTGCTCTTACTTTGATATGTTCCCCCTCTCATTCTTAATAACCGTACATTCTAGAGAAAGCCACAGTGAGATTTCCAGGAAGGTTCTTGGCTTTAGGATTCTCTTCTTCTTAAGTCCCAAGAACTCTTAGTTTTATTTAAGAGGGAGTTTTCTCATCTGTTCCATCAACTCATAATGAATTAACCTTCTATGCTCCCTGATATTTCTCCACCTGATAATGCTTTTTGCCAAGAAGCACATTTAGTCTTGCCTCCACCAGAAGGAAGGTGAAATCAAAGTCAAACTCACACTGTTTGTTAGTAGTATTTCTAAAGATCTTGTCCAAGAACACGCTTGGAAGTTCGATGGTCACATGTAGATCTTTGTTATCATGGTATACTTGTTCTTAGAAGTCTCTCAGAAATGGAAATTGCTTTCTTGCTCTGCTAATAACTGAGAAGCTTCACAGTTCATACATAAATCTTTCTTGCCACCTTTTAAGAGTGGACTTTTTGGCAACAAGCTTTTCATAGATTTTTTAAAGTGTACATTTTTTAAGAAAGTAAACCCAACGTGGGGCTTGAACTTACAACCCTGAGACTAAGAGACATGCTCCTCTGACTGAGCCAGCCAGGTGCCCCTCACAGTAGGTTTTGATCCTGGAACATTTTTTATAGGGTTGAAACAAAAATGATGATTTATATTGAAAACAGACCCTAGTAGACTGTGGACTATAAATTCTCTGAAGATCAAAAGTATACTTTTGATTTCCAAGAAGACTAAAAGTGAAGTATTTTTGAATAAAATAGTAGTTCACTCTGCTGGAGTTTCAATTAAAACAAAACCTGTGGACAAAAACAGCAGGACTTCAGTTGTCACTCAGCCTCACTCACCAGTGTGGTAACCAGTAAACAGAACACACAAAATGGACCGCAGCAGTTAGTGGACTGACCTTCATCTACAAGCTTCAATCTGCTCTTATCTTTTCCTCTGTCGTCTTTCAGGATAACTTCATAAATCCCAGCATCTTTCTTAGAAAACTAAGGGGGGAATGGATACACAGCATTGTAGCTTATAGCAGCCTCAGAGTACATGTTTGCATTCTTAAGGTCCTCTGGTTTATAGACTGCCATCAAATCAAACATTAAACAAGCAATTGGCCATGTGAGTGATGAGGAGTTCACAAATGAACCTGTCCATCATCATTTGACCAGCTTGCAGTCCTGATTTTTCACCCTCTAAGGCTACGAGGTCCTTATTCTTTACTTTGCCTTTGTATTAAACACTAATGATCACATATATTTGAAAGATATGTCTTTTTAGACAAAAAGGAGGTAAAAGCCTATACTTACATGAATACTACGTCTGATGTCTCTGTACGTTCAGGGAACAAGTTATCATGAGGCTTAAGAGCAAACCAAGAAGAATTCACTTAATTGCCTTGCCCTCTCCCCCCCCCCCCCCACACA
>NW_027532249.1:9343079-9460968 GCF_008692635.1 Crocuta crocuta | reverse complement strand
ATATGCCTTCCCCCCCCCCCCCCCCACATCTATGAAAAGAAGTAGCTCAGAGAGGCCAGAGTTATGGTGTCTAGCCAATATTGGTTGGATATCTGACAAATCCATGCATTATCACAAAGTGAGAGAAGTTTTTGTGTTTCTATGGTTTGTTTTTCTGGGGGGCGATGTCAGGGCAGGGATCTTTGGAGCAGCTCAAAGTAAGGTACTACAAATGCCTGGAGTCAAGGAACACAGAATCTGATCTCCTTGTTATAAGAATGCAGGGTACAGAACTAATACATTACATTTCACATTTATAGTCACCTACCTCTGTTATAAGCAGCGTACATATGCCATTCTTAAAGTCATGCTTTTCATCCACTGATATCTCCCTTTCATCTTTGTACCACACAATATGAGTCTCCTTCTTAATATTTGCCACCTGGACAAAAACCATAATTATACTTCTTAAAATAAGGGAATGCTACTCTGACAAAACTAAATAGTTCTTAATGTGGTATCAGACAGAAGAAATGCATGAAATTAGAAGACATAGATTTATTTTTTTCAAAAAATTTAATGTTTATATTTGAGAGAGAGAGAGAGAGAGAGAGAGAGAGAGAATGAACAGGGGAGGGGCAGAGAGAGAGGGACACATAGAATCTGAATCAAGCTCCAGACTCTGAGCTGTCAACACAGAGCCTGACCCGCAGCTCGAGCCAATGAGACATGAGACAAAGTCAAACACTTAACTGACTGAGCCACCCAGACACCCCAGAAGACTTCATTTCTAAAGGGATCAATCGAAAGGAATTTTAATTGATAAAGAGTTTAGAATAAAACAGATACAAACGAAGAAACCTAAATCAATAGTACCAATTTCTAGCAGTAAAAATTGACTTTAAGATCATCTGGTGGACAGAAAAGAATTGATATATATGTGTTAACATGCAGACTTAAATAAAATGAATAAGGGAATCCTGGATGGCTCAGTGGGTTAAAATGAATAATAAATATCTGAAAACCATAGGAAGACACATCCTATCACATTAAAATATAGCCTGTGTTACAAAAACAAATGACTGTATCAAAAGAACAGAATGAGTAAACCCCAATGTATATCTAAATGTTTTTAAAAAGATGAATGAAGTTTTTGCAAACAAGTGTGGAAGGGAAGTATGTTTGTGAAAACATTTTTATTTTTATTTTTTTTAATGTTTTTTAAATTTATTTCTAGGAGAGAGAGAGAGAGAGAGACAGCATGAGCAGGGGAGGGTCAGAGAGAGGGGGAGACACAGAATTGGAAACAGGCTCCAGGCCCTGAGCTGTCAGCACAGAGCCTGACACGGGGCTCGAACCCACGAACTGCGAGATCATGACTTAAGTGAAAGTCGGACGCTTAACCGACTAAGCCACCCAGGCGCCCCAGTGTGAAAACATTTTTAAATTAAAATGCTTTCAGTTTTGTTGAGCTATACTTGACATACAGTGTGTAAGTTTAAGGTATATAACATATTGATTTGATATACATATATATTATAAATTGATTACCACAGTAAGTTTAGTTAACAACCATCAAGTATGTTTTAATAAATTAATTGCATAGCAATTTTGAGGAAACTCATTTAAATCCTATATCCATACATCATAACATCATAAATTTCAAACTTGTACAGTTAAAGGGATCTTGATCTTTATCCACAATGTTTCAATTTTCTACAAAGAAGAATATATTCTTGTATTTGTTGTGTAATTACTCTTGTATCAAAAGTAAAGACTTCATACAAATCAAGAAAACAATCCTTAAGACCCCACTGAATAGCTGAAGAAACGTACACACAATTTCCCAAAGAGTAAATATAACTAAAAAACAAACAGATGAAGAGAACGTTTAATGTGATTAAAAACAAGGATATGCAAGTTTTAAAATGTTAAAGACTTTCAGTTAATAAATTAACATAACAACCAACCCTGGTAACTCTAGGTGAAACCAATACACACAAATAGTTCTTTATGATCCTGTGAACTGGTCTCTGAATTACAGAAAGTAACTGTGTTACTAAGCGACATCGCCTCTGATAAAAGGCATCTGGCCTGGGAGGGACTAGAAATGGACTCTTGTATTCAGGCATGCCCTTCCTGGGACCCCTGTAGCTTTGTGAAGGGAGTTGTTACAAGAAGTATAGGCTCCTAAGGGCATGAAGTATTTTTAAAGGCATTGCACTTCCTGCACTGACCAAAGTGGGTCTTACCTCCTTGCACCTGAGCTGTCATCAGAGGGTGGTGGAGTGGGTTCCTGCAGGAGAGGAGCACCAGCTCTGCCTCGCAGGCAAGCTGGGGTTCTTGTTCTATAGTCTTTTGAGTAGACTAGTTCCAAATGGGGTCCATGATAGTCTCATGAGTCTGAATGTTTAGCTACACATACTCCATTAACTATAATAAATATATAAATTGCTAAATGTGCCTAAACTGCTCTAATAACGAAACAAGGAGCTATGGGAAGACAGAAGAAGGTTCATTCTACCTGGACAGACAAGGAAAAGGCCTTACAGAAAAGATGACTAAGCTGGGACTAGAGAAAGGATTTTGTCGGAGAAGCTGAAAGAAGAAGGTCACTCCAGGCACTAGGACAGCATAAGTACACAAGGTATGAATATCTAGAATCTATTTCTAGGCCCCCCATGGTTGTTCAGAATCTGGGCAAGGGGCTGATTCTCCTGAGAAAGCCATCAGAACAGGACACCGGAGCTCATGTCCCATAAGGCTAGTACAACAGGCAGTACAGAAAGAGGCAGGACAGATATGTGGGCCCCGGGGAAAGGGTGGTTTACGGGGTGGGCAGTTGTAGAGGAGAAAGTGAGTCAGGGGGCTGTATGGCAGTGGACAGCCAGGAGGAGAGAGGATTTTGGCTGCTGCCTGAGACATTGTTTTTTAGGTAGCTTTGCCACTTTTATTGAGGCTAAAGCCCAGAGTTTCATTTTCAGACACACTTCTGGTAGGCTGTTGTTTCTGTAACTTTCATCAGACCCAGAAGAGACTGGGGCGCTTGGGTTCTGGCTTTGCTAACGCCAAATGCCAGACCCATGCTTCTACTTGGGGTCACGGTCTGCTGTCATGACCTCCACACTCCAACCCTGTCTAGTAGTTCCCTATCCAAAACATTTTGATGACTCACTTGGCTGAACACACCATGTGCTAAGGTACAAAATGACTTAGGATGTGATACGGTCTTTCTTCCCCCTAAATCTTTCCTAACGAGACAGTTGGTTGTGAGCTGCACACTCTTTACCAAACCTCTCCCCTCCTGGCAGCACGCTGGTTTCAGAGGCAGCCTCCGAGCTAGCCAATACTCAAAGGTATTGTTGCACCAGTCACAGAATATAGACAGGAAACTGCTAAATGTCCAGGGAAAGACAGCATATCTAGAATAATTGTGAAATAGATCTACTGGTTAGAACGCACACTCGGCCTGAAACACAATGTGAAATTCTTCTGAGATTAATAATTTTTAAAGAGTGGGGAGGGGGTAAGGAAGAATGAATAGGCAGAGCACAGAGGCTTTTGAGGGCAGTGAAAAATCTCTGTAAGACACTATAATGATGATGACATGTTATTCTGTATTTGTGCAAACCCAGAGCATATATATAATGCCAAGAGTAAACCCTAATGTCAACTATGGGCTTCGGGCTATTATGATATGTCAGTGTCGGATCATCAGTTTTAACAAATGTGCAACTCTGGTGGGGGACGTAATGTAGGTGGAGGCTGTACAGTTGTGAGGATGGGGTGGGATATAGGGAAATCTCTATACCTGCCCTACAATTTTGCTGTGAACCTAAATTTGCTCTAAAAAACATAAAGTCCTGGGGTGTCTGTTTGGCTCAGTCGGCTAAGCATCTGACTTCTGCTCAGGTCAGGATCTCACGGCTTGTGAGTTGGAGCCCTGTGTCAGGCTCTGTGCTGACAGCTCAGAGCCTGGAGCCTGGTTTGGATTCTGTTACTCCCTCTCTCTCTGCACTGTGCCTCGCCCCTCCCCAAACTGCCATTCACATTGTTTCTTTTTTTCTCTCTCTCTCATAAACAAAACAAACATTAAAAAAAAATTTTTAAAAAGGGGTGCCTGGGTGGCACAGTTGACTTCAGCTTAGGTCATGATCTCGTGGTTCATGAGTTCCAGCCCTCCGTCAGGCTCTGTGCCGACACCTTAGAGCCTGGAGTCTGTTTTGGATTCTGTGTCTCCCTTTCTCTACCCTGCCACCCCCCCTCCCCCGACAGGTGCTCTGTCTCTTTCTCTCTTTCTCTCTCTCTCTCTCTCTCACACACACACACACACACACGCACACACATAAATGTTAAAAAAAAACCAAAAGATGTAAAGTCTTAATTAAAAAAAAAAAGAAGAAGAGCCAGTCCTTTTTAACCAGGGTGTAATGAACAGGAGCAATCATCTTGTCTTTCCATATTTTTATGTTGTTTTACCTTATTTCATGTTTCATTTTATTTTATGTTTCTTACCAACCAATCATTACCAATCATTCAATAGTAAGAATGTGTCACTTAGCATTTTGTTTCAAATGGAGATGAAAAATTGGTCTTCCTTTTCTCACATTCTATTTTATCTTTATTTCCTTTCTATCAAATATTAAAAACTTATCTACTTCTTACCTTGCATTTCAATAGTACATTACATTCACCAGTCACTTCCCAGCTCAAATACTCAGCAAAATGAGGACCTATAAAATTTTAATTACATTAGTAATCATTCTATTAACCACAAACACAAAATCAAAGCTCATTCTTAAATTCTAAAGTGATACATGCATGAAGTGATATTTTAAAATTCAAGATTAGTTTTCAAATATTTAAATGGATACATATTTAATAAAAATATTTTCAATTATTTTTTATTTACCAGGGCATTATTAACAAAAGCAAAATAATACATTTTAATTTGTTAGGGAAATAATCTTGGAATATTTTGTTCAAGAAATTGAAGTTTTTCTCTTTACTCACTGCCCATTTTTACCTTGTTTCCTGATCCATTCTTGCCGTTGGAATTCAGCTTCTTTCTGAAGCTTTTTATAAACTAAACATTGAAAAAACAAGAAAGTATGAAATTGAGTTGAGTGGTATAAATGTATATGCCAGTCACTGTGCTAAGTGATTTATATTCAATATTGTAACGCTCATACATCATGACCCTCTGTTTAAGTCTTTATGATGAAGAAGTAGGCTTAGAAAGGTTAAGGAAATTGTTTAAGGTGGTTACACTAGGATATAGTGAAGTAGTATTGGAAGCTGCAAATGTAGATTTGGCCAGCCTTTCCAAATGCCACATTTGTTAAATGCCACATTTTAAAACTTGGTTGTTTCTACAGTAGCTTATGACAGCTGACATATAATCTAGTTATAAAGTATGACTAATTGATTCAGCATGCACTACTTTTGCATATTTTTCTTCTGAATTTAAGTCATTTAAAGTAAGTTCACAATATAAGGTAGTATCATCTTTTCTGAGATACATATACAGACTTAGTTACAATGCAGTCTCCTTCGCTGGTGAATTTTAGTAATAAATACTTCTTTATATAGGAGATGGTTGAATTTCAGTCTTCCCTGTGCGCTAAGGATAAATCTGGTATCCTTTTAAGTTAACTTTCATTTCTACAAAATGAAATACTATGGAAAGGATTAACTGAAAATTGGATTCCGATTTTGAAATACAAGAGGCAATTCCTACTGACTTCCATGTGACTACTTTTGTGCCATGGGTATTCTACATTCAAGGGAGCAGCAGAGTCTTTCAGTTGATGTTCTACAGAATTCTTACCATCTCCGATGAGAACAAGGGTAGAATGGCCAGTTGCTTTTCCATCTTGAAGCTGGAAAGTGTATGTTCCCTCATCCTCATCCTGTAGCTTTTCCATGAACATTTCAATTATACCAGTGTTTCGGTCAACATGCATCTTATATTTCTTCGATGTGAAAAGAAAAACAGAATCAGGGAGCTAGATATGAGGACTGTGCCTGATGGAATAAACCTAAACTCCAAAGAATCTTAATTTTAAAAAAATTTCTTCTTCATATATATTTTTTTTTTTTAGCTGAGCAAGCTTTCAAAATCTTATACCCAGGAAAAGGAAAACATTACATGGAATAGATGACCTTGACCAGAACTGATTGCTAAAATTTCTGAAATTTAATTTTTTAAGTACAAATAAAGTTTTATTATCCTAAGTCACAAATTTTGTCAAAAACATATTTTTAGATTGCCATTTTACCTTCCAGATTATACTAGCTTCAATTAGCAGAATAATGCAAAAAATAGGCAACATGAGGGATGTGCTTTGTCTCATTCATGGCTATGTCCCTAGCATCTTGTACATGCATGGTATATAGCAGGCAATTAATAAAAAGCTGCTGAATTAATATGTGAATAAAAATGCTTCCAAAGGATTTGAAGTCCATTTGTTCCTAATAAACTGAAACTGCCCTTCTAGACTGCTTATTTTATCATACTGCTTAGGCAACTTTTTTTCAATATAAAGATAAATCTTAGCTCTGGCACACAAGTACAAGTTCTATGATGGATTGGAATTAATAAAGTTATCCTATAAATTGTCACAGAATAAAGGCTCAGGTCTGGGATCAATTCTGTGCTGCAATTCATGCCGCAGAGCTTTCCTTGAAGGAAGCCAGTCTCCAACTGAGACCACATTCTTGCTTAGCTGTCATCTACCTTAGCTTCTTTTCCTAATCCCCACTCCTGAGAATACACCCCCATAAATCAATTGAAAGAGAAACTTAATTCAGACTGTCCTTCTAAGGAACTTAGCCTAAGACAGTAATTTCCACCCAATGAAACATGTATGTGGGCAAAAACATGAAAGTGTGTGTGAACTCAGGAAGGGGAGTGTGTCTATGTGCATGTGTGCATGAGTGGTCAGAAGGTAATGCCAACACTGCTTTTCCTTCCCACCAGTAGTCAGGTGATGAGCACAGCAGTCGAAGAGACTATTTTGAAAACAGGGAGAAAATGGGCCACAGAGGACTCTGTGTGACCTACTCAGGTTCTTCACACAGTGGTTAACTGAGTTGAAAATAAATATATTACATATTATTCTGCTATTTATGTTATTCATTCTCTCCCTCAATAATGAATCCTGAATTGTTTTAAAAACATAACTTGATAAAAGGAGAACAGGTTGTGAATAATGGCCACAAGTCACACCTCTCTCCCATCTGTTGAGTGTCTCATTCATACTCATGATAGCACAGATAAACCCAAGTTCTTCAGTACCACTGGGTGCTGGCCTGATCCTGGCTCTACTGATATCCTAGGGAGGACAAATAAAGTACAGATGTTGTAACTCTGTCTATGGAAACTATGTGTTGAAAACAAAGCAAAGAGTAGATACATACAACTATCTAGGTAAATAAGACATCAATAGACATAGACACACAGAAGGGCAGAATATATGCCAATATGTGTATTACAAAACTGTAAGAATCTGTGCTTTGTTCCTTCTGAGTCTTTAAAGTTTTTCTTACAATGAAAACGTATTGCATTTTTAACCAGAAGAGCAATGACAGATATTTTTACTATAAGTTTTTCTGAGACATCAGAACAATACAAGCCATTTCCTCCCTGGGAAGAACCAAGTTCCTGCTGGGGTTTCTGATGGGAGTATGTGAGCTCCGGGAAGGGTCTGTGCTCCTCTGCCTTCTCAGCCCCATTTGCATGGGTAACAATACTTCTTGATTTGCCTGAACAGTTTTAGTTCAATTTTTGTCCTGGAAAAATTGTGACTTGAACCCTCTTTCATTCTCAAAAGTGTCCCAGTTTAGATAATATGATATAGTTGATCTATATTTTCCTCTCCTTTTTTTTTTTTTTTTACATATGAAATGACTTAAACTCCTCCACTCCATGCTCAGTGGTTTTCATGACAACTTACCCGCATCTTAATAGGGCTTCCTCAGCACATTCTACAGTGATATGTTTAGAATCTAAAAAGTGGAAGACATACCGGCCCTTCAAAAATCTCCTTGTCGTTAAATATGTAGGTGACCTTGGTGTTGGGAGATAGCTTCTCAGCCTGCATCCAAAACCGAACCTGGCCTTTCTCCAAAATTTCAACTGCCAACTCTGACTTAACTGGAACAGCTATGTACAATAAAAATAAAAATAGTAATTTTATTGGTAACCAATTGTATTGATACAGATTTTCTTCAGTGAAAAAACATTCAACAGAACTGACAAGATAGCACCTTGCTTCTTGAAAAGCCTAGAGGCAGTAAGAACATTGTTGGGAAAGAACAATATTCAGGGATGGAAGACCTGGGTTCTTCTAATCCTGATGCCACTTTGGGCAGATCATTCCCCTTCTCTGAGTCATAGATGTCTCAACTGTAAAAATAAGGAAGATGAACTTACCTCCAGCGTTCCTTCAGCTGACCTGTGTGACTCTCTACTGTGGCTTTGGTTAGGTTTGTTTAGGGACAATAACAAAATATGGTGAAATTGCCTTGGGCTGGCTTCAGGAGAGCTGTAGCCTAGTCCAATGTCAGCAACTAATGAACTGTGTGACATTAGGCAGATTACTTCACATAACTGGACCTCAGTTGACTCGTTTATAAATGAAGGGGATTGAACTGAATGTCCTAACTGGTTAAGATAGTTTCTAGCTCCAACATTCTATAATCTCAATTGCTTCAAAATATTGGGAAAGGAGTTAAATTTTATTTTTTTCAACAACTTAACTCACTATGGACATTCTTTCAAATGTTTTTAAAGATGAATTTTAAAACAGAATTAATTTTGATTATATATGTTAGATGAACCAGATTATCATTTAAACTCTATTCATCCCACTGGCATACCAGTTCATTTAACTTCTTAGATCAGGCAAATTTTTTCAGAGGCAAATACTTAAGTCACTGTTGAGAGGGTATATTAAAATATGGCATGGCTTGCCTCACAAAGTGAAGGATTCATATGGTATCTCTGATTAGTACCCGTATCGCTTAAGCCATTTGAGTCTAAATGAAATTTCAGTCTTTGGCTAAGATCTCTCAAAGACAGTTTTCTAGATTTCTTGTAACTTAAAGTGTTCTTTATAAAGGCTCCTGCAACCAATGGTTTTGTATCAGAGGTGGCTCCAGGGCAAACTCTGTGGAAAAGCATTGTTTCTCAAAGTTTAGTAGACCTTCAATTCCTTTACAAGAAATCATCACCCTTTGCTTTCTCTAAACTGTTCTTAAGCTAATCTGAAAATTTCAACATATGCTACATCTTAAATTTTAAGCTTCCCAAACCTGTATGAAATGTACATTAATATTTCTCTGTACTTATCCTAAAACTATCCTTTCCAAGCTTTAAGGGATGCCTTTAATTTGCACTGTTCCATAGTCATTGTAAAACTCAGTTATAGATTTGTTCCAATGCAGAACTTAAAGGAGGCTCAGGTGTCATCTGCTAGGTGTATCCATAATGGACAGATGATGGACTCTGGTGTCACACCATGACATTGGATAGTTATCTCTTCTAGAAACCTTGTGTTCCTCATTTGCTAACATGGATATGATCTGCCTCATAAGACCACCAAGAAGAATGAATATCATGTCAGACGACACGAAGACACTGTGAATAATGACGAGTGCTCAAGAAAGGTTACTTCTTTCTCCCCTAATTTACTGAAAAAAGTGAGCCCCAGGAAAGGTTAGTAACATATCTGGGTAGCAGAGCTGAGACCAGGGCTATGTCCTCTATTCTATGCTCCCTTTGGTCCTGGCTGTCCACTCTGAAGAACACTAGTGGTTTTCCAGTGTGAGCATGTCTGAGTAAAGCACCATGGACAGACTCTAGTTTTGTGAGAGCAGAGGCTAAGCTTTCTCCCCACAGGACACTGCTGCTTGCTTCAAGTAACTCTTGAGGGGAATGGAGAGTAGAATCTCTCCTAGAAAAGTCTAGAGACCTTGTTCTGGGAAATCTAATACAGGAGTGAGGAGGTTACCTAAGAGGGCCAGAGTGGTGGTAGAGAAGAAAGGGCATGCCCTCCTGGAGGTTTCAAGCTCCCTTAACGTTCACTGTCCTCTCTGAGTAATAGAAACATCGCAGAGGAAACAGTGATGACCAGTAATTGCTAGAGAGGGTGTGGTAGCAAAGAGCAGGTGTATACACAGTAACAGTTTATGTCCTGGTTAGTGACAGACTACTTGGGCTTACCCATGGTTACCCACTGTGTACATGTGGTCTAGTTACCTAATCTCTCTGGGTCTCATAGTCTACATCTCTAAATGAAATCACCTTAGAATTGAAACTTTTCAGGTCATTGTGGAGTTTAAATGATATACTCCATTTAAGTGCCTTATACATACACTGGCATATAAATAAGTGCTCTGTAAATTTGGCTATTAATATTTTGGTACCTCTTTCCTCTTCCAGTTAATTTAACAAAACCCTACAACTACCTCTGATAAAATATAATACACTGATACCCAAGAGGACATACCAAATAGATATAATTGATGTATATGGGTTTGTGTATACCTGCACACATATAATATATGTGTACAAGGTAGATAATATCCAAGAGATATCATGCAAGACGTTGACAATACTGAAGTATACCTTCTATCATCTGCCTCATAATACTTTGCAATCTTTGGAGAATAAAGTAAGTTTCTCTCAGGTAAACTGTCTCTGTACACTGCAACTTTATGTCAATACTGGTAAGATCCACTAGGCTGTTTTCTGTTTTTAGCTTTATACATTTTAATTTTTTTCTTCTTCTCAGTCCTAAATTTCTTTAGGCCCTTTTGTCTGAAAGCTAATTTCATCCAGGAAAATATCTGTTTTGTTTTGTTTTGTTTTTTTGTTTTGGTCTGCTTAAGGCATATATTTAGTGGTTTTCAAAAGACTTTTGAAAACTGCTTAAAAATAGGAGAATTTACTGTGCCAAGGGCTAAAGGAACACCATACTCTTTTTTACATTCGGTAAGAAACAAGACCCATTTAAAACTTTACAAAATCTCAAGAAAAGACTTAATTATGTGTCAACATTTACCAAAAGGAAGTGGGTGTAAATTAAGAAACCAGATATGCTACTTTGATCCTATCATCAGATCTCTGAAAATATTCATGTAGTGGCCAAGCTGATCTAATGGTGGCTGGGAAGAAAAGTGTGGGAGCTATATTATTTAAAATGCTGCTTCAAGGCATCTGGGTACCTCAGTTGTTTAAGCATCCTCNGCTGACAGCTAGCTCAGAGCCTGGAGCCTGTCTTTGGATTCTGTGTCTCCCTCTCTCTCTCTCTGACCCTCCCTTGCTCACGCAGTCTCTATCTCTCAGAAATAAGTAAAAAAACATTTAAAAAAATTTAAAAAAAGATTCTCTCTTTTGCCCCCCTCTCTGCCACTTTGCTATCTCTCTCTAAAGTTAAAATAAAATGCTGCTTCAACGGGCTAAGCAAATCTCTCTTGAGTTGGGAGATCTGATACTTGCATGTCAGAGTTTTTGACACATCCCTGAGTTCTCTCTCCCTCTGCTTCCCCAATGCCACACCAGGGCTCTAATAAAAAGGGAACCTGAATTTGCTACGATCCTCTCTCCTAGAACCAGTAATTAGAGTGATTATGCTTATGCAAAATAAAATATCTCAGCCTCCATGACAGTGACATTGGACAATTACTGCCTCCAAGTCCATATGATCACTGAACTTCAGGGAGACTGGGTCACCTCCAATTCAACAGTGACAACCCAGGTTGTCTCACCTCCATCCTTTAAGCTAAATGTAAATGTTGTTTGGATCATCTGTTGCCCAGACGCTTTGCCAGTGTTTATTGTCTGACTAACTAGATTAGTGGAACCTGCTGTTTGTCTCCATTTCTTCCAATGTTTGAGAGTAGACAGTGTGATCACTGATGGTCAGCACAGTGGCCCTCTCCTCTACTCCCTATTTCACAGCCCTGGGGACACGAAGGGAGAGCATCCTGTTACAGATCTTCTACAAGTGGGTATTTTGAGGATCACTATTCTATTTGAATTAGTTAGTATTTCTATTTTTCCTGAAGAGCTCAATAGTCAACCAATACTATATTATCTCTCCCAGAATTTCCATACAGTAGGTGCTATAAATTATTACAATAGCCATTTCTAGAAAAGATACTAAGGCACAATGAGATGCTCAGGTTCATAGAGTGGGTCAAAAGTACTTAATAAAGAGAGCACAGGCTAAATCTCTACCTTCCATATAATTAACACATGATAATACCTTTTTAAAATTTTTTAAAAAATGTTTTATTTATTTCTGAGAGAGAGAGACAGCGTGAGCAGGGGAGGGTCAGAGAGAGAGAGGGAGACACAGAATCCAAAGACAGACTCCAGGCTCTGAGCCAGCTGCCAGCACAGAGCCCGACACGGGGCTTGAACCCATGAACCGTGAGATCATGACCTGAGCCAAAGTCGGACGCCCAACCGACTGAGCCCCCAAAAATGATAATAACTTTTAAGACACCATAGTATTACTTTTCCAGTTTTATGGTGAATAAGCAGACGGATGAAAAATGGTTCTCTCCCAGAATTCAGCAAGTCTGTATCTTACTTCCATGCCCCACAGGCATGCCATTGTGCTGCTTTGTTGAACAAAGTTGGTTTTGAACAACTGGGGCCAATAGTGACTGACACTCAGCCTCACAACAGAACAACTATTCCTTGGGAATGGAAAAGGATTCAGATAATTGGTTCCAGAGCAGTGTTTGTTTTTTAATCACAGCCTTTACCTTCCTCCTAGAAAAATGCACATATACAAACATGCAAGGTTTTGCCTATAGTCTGGAGTCATGGTATAGTTTCCTGAGTTCCTGAAAATTCTGTATTGGTAAGGAATTATATTTTAGGGAATAAACAGTAAAAAATGAATCCTGATTTAAAAGAGTCAGTTTGGATTATCACTCTCTACTTGTTTTCTCAAATTCTAGGGTAAAACTTTCTAGATAATCCCCTAGTTTGGTCAATAGATATCAGTGGCAAGAGACCTTATCATCAGGTCAATGGAACTTTCCGAGTGTTATTTCACACTTCTTTCTCTTCTTATAGGCATCAACTGTGAAATTTAATCTTTTATGTGGAAAGTGCCTTATTGAAGAGTTTGTAGATAGTACAGAGAGATTCTTTTTCTGACTAAGGCATCTTTACCTTATTTTCCAAGAGTTTAAAATGGTAGATAAGGTCTTTAGATTATCTTTATTTAGAGGTATAATTCTTGTGTTATGTGCTAACATTAAATTGCTGAGAAAGAGGTTGGTTTGCCTAAAAAACATGGAAATTAATGTATCCAGAATTATATAATTTATAGGATTCTAAAATACATAGGCAAAAGGTGAAGAACTTGATTACTCAGCTGTTACACCTACATAACCTGACACTTCACTATATCACAGAGCATGGGACATTTTTTCTATGTTAGTATTTGTATCTCTCTAGAACAATGGCAAAGATAAAAGCAGTACTTCTGGAAAGTGCATTTGTAGCTACCAGTCTATATTCCATTGTGTGTTCTCAAGAGCCTCTTGTTTTGACCCTGTGAAAGTCTCTTCTGACCTCTTCCAGAAGTTACTACCTAGCAGAACTGGTAAACTCTGTGAATGTAGTGTGGACACTTACTTGGGAACTTGTGTTCTTGGCTGAGAGCTAGTAACCGTTTCAACTCTGTAAGGAAAAAACAAGAGCAATTAAACTACTAAAACAAAAGTCACCTGATCCCAGAGGATCATTAATGAATCAATCAGAGCAGCGTAGACTTGTGGATTGATTTTAAGCTTACCGTCTTCATCTATTAAGTAGCTTGATGCTATTCCATCCGTGTCTGTAACATCACAGGTGTAAATGCCGATGTCTTCCGTCCCAAGGTCCTTGAAGGTCATTTTCGTCCTGCAGAACAGAATACTCTTGTTAAGAAGGGAGGCTGTGTAGGGTCTGTGGGCTGGCATCCTGTTTTGTATCCAGGTGATTATCCATGCTACTTCCTTCATGGGAGCCCTTGATCCTAACTCCCTTACTGATCTAACACCTGCTCATTCTTGCTACTTCTAGGAAGACTTTCCTGACCTCCTCTTGGGGCTGGGAGGAGGATAAGCGACAGGAGTGGGGAGCTGATACAAACCTCCCATCCCCAAGCTATGTTGCATATCAATGTCCATCCCCCCAAAAGATATTTTTAGCTGACCCGCCCTTGCTGGAAAGCTAAACATTTTCCCCCACAGGGCAGAACCTTCCGTTGGCAGCTCCAAATGCCTCTCTTATGTTATCCTCTGCACTTTCCTTTTGGAGGTTATCATACTGCATTGGTATAACCTATTTTATTATATGTATGCCTCCACTATATAATCATTGTGCCTTTAGGGATGAGATCTATTTTATTTCCTCTTGTGTCTTCTAGCATCCAATACCTTTTCTGACACATAATATCTGCTTAATAAATATAAATATTTGTGGAATGAATAAATGGGTCAATGGTTTAGTTTACAGTGTTTTCTAACTTTGGTGAGTGATGTTGCTAGTCAGTGTCTAAGATCAGCCAACTATAATTGTGAACCAAGTGCACAAATTGGAAGAAAAAATGCATAGTTTGATTGCCTTTTCTTTAATCAGATTTATGTTTTACCTCAAGGGCTTTATAGCATGCTGATGGAAAAATGTCTTTTAGTTATATTCAATATGTCCTTGTCACCCTCTGGCTATTTGGATGGATTACTATTTATTTTTGAGATATTTTGGTCTTCTTTGTAATAAAAAATAATACTTAAAAGCATTTTGCTTTACCAAATGCAATCCAATTTCATTGGAACTATAAAAATATAAAGTTTGTTAAGCAAGGCAAAGTAAAAACAAAACTTAAAATCTTGGATATGAAAGAAGTAATTGATCACAAAATTAATCTTCTTCGATCTCCCATTTTATAGAAAAAGAAATCTGAGGCCCATGGAAGTTCAAAACTACCCCAGGTCACATAGCTGGCCCCTAATAGGGCTGGAACTAGAACTCATCTATCCTATGCTTTCCAAACAGGGTTCTTTCCAGTATATACTCATAAGTGGTGGCAGAAAAAGCAGACAAGATTATACCTATTCTGTTTAACTCACTATAACTTGAATTAGCAAGTGGCAAATTCTTCCTTGCTCCCTCCCTATAAGCATCCTCACCATTACTTTAAGATGACAACATTTCATAAAATAATGAAAATCATTGTTAAAGCTGACTTTTTTTTTAATGTCAATCAAGGCTTTCCCAACATCGCAAGTGAGATAATATATAGAGAAGCTTTTAAAATGAAATATTATGAAAGTAGGATTGTTATTTTTATTTTTATTTTTTTATTTATTTCTAGGAGAGAGAGAGACAGCGTGAACAGGGGAGGGTCAGAGAGAGAGGGAGATACAGACTCCGAAATAGGCTCCAGGCTCTGAGCTGGCTGTCAGCACAGAGCCCGACGCGGGGCTCAAACCCACGAACCGCAAGATCATGACCTAAGCGAAAGTCGAAGCTTAACCGACTAAGCCACCCAGGCGCCCCAGGATTGTTATTTTTAAGGTTGACATTGATCATTACTTTTTACGTGACAAGATATAAAGTATTTGTGATTTCATCCCCTTATACCAAGTATTTGAAATAGAAAACAAAGCACTTACTTCACTCTCCTATCATAAAAGGAAACCCATTTAATTATGATTGAAACAGTACATACTTGTTGCCTTTGCTTTCAACGTCTAATCGTGGAGAGCCCTCGGTGGATACATAATCTTTGGACCAGTTGAACTCAGAGTTTGGAGTCATCTGATCACATTCAAAGTTCAATGAAATTACTCCATCATCATCCACATTTACGACAACCTCTTTGGTTCCTAGAAGATCCAAAACAAGGCACTGATTATTTCCTGATAGAAATCAACAAATTGAGAATTCCTTTCTTAGGGAACTATTACTTTTGCCTTCAAACAGGGCCTTGATCCTGTGCAAGGGAAAAGACCCAGCTGCTCACTGTGAATGGACAAGCCTGCTCTACAATTCAGCTTCTATACTGCAACATGGAATTTAATGAATGTGCCATATTTTTCAGGTAGAGCCAACACAAGTCTGGGGCTGAATAAAAATTGGTTGATATGACTGAAAATACAGTTACAGAAGTGGGTTGGTCATAATAAGGAGGACAGGGCAGCCTTGGGCAAAAGGAAAGTTGAATGAGCCTTATCAGGACTGACTTGATGACTTTTGCTCCAATAACACCCATATCCAACTCTTCATCAGGAAAGGATAGATAGTAGATAAAGAAACCAAAGGGGAGAAAGAGAGGTAGTAAAAATTGCTATATTTTCATCATTAAAGTTTGTAAGTTATTTAAAAATGATGAAATACACGGAAACTTGTTCTGTTGATCAAATAAGCATACATAACTCTAAAGGTGCCCCTCTAGATTAGAATGACAGCAACCTAGACATGACTGTTATTGAACTGTATGGAAATTTAAATGGAAATTAATTTCAAGAGATCCAGATGTTTCAAGAAGATTGGTTTTTAGATTTAAAAAGAAAACAGTTCAGTTAATGTTTTGAGTTCTTGTGTTTTTGAGTTCTAATAAATTACACCTGCATCTAATCTAGCAATTCAAAGAGTTTGTACACCATATAAAACATTCACATCTCTGCCTAAATCCAGTTTTAAAGGTAAAATGCTCTTCTCAAATTGACACTCATTTAGTTACCAGTCTAAACTCAGTTTGTTTCCATATGTTAGGAAACATATACTTAATCTAAGAAAGGTACAGGTTTATTAAAAAAAAAAGCATTAAAAGGGGCACTTGGGTGGCTCAGTTGGTTTAGGTTGCGACTCTTGACTTCAGCTCTTCAGGACATGATCTCACAGTTTGTGGGGTTGAGCCTCTCATCGGGTGTGAAGCCTGCTTGTAAATCACTCTCTCACTCCCTCTCTCTATTTCCCTCCCCCACCTCTCTCTCTCTCAAAATAAATAAAACTTAAAATTAAACATTTTAAAAGTCTTCCAATAGATACTGCCAAATGATTGAAGGTTTTCTCTCTAAATTGTAAGAAGTCAGCATCCTGGCTTACTGTGCAGTAAACCTTGTCAGGGGGGAAAAATTGCAAAACTCCTCCCAGGGAAAGGCCAAAAGAAAATCAGTGCCCAAATAGTGTGTGGCAACATGAAGATCTTGGTTCTTAAGCCAGGCAGTTGATCTATTTTGTGTCCTTACTGATGGCAGTGTGTGCTTCAATTATAAACCTCTCATAAGTGATTTTTAACACATGGAATGCTTAGAGAAGATGCGTTCTAGAGATTTTTAAAATTACTTTTTAAAAAACAAAGGGCTATTTTCATATTTGGCTATCTGAAATAATGATCAAATAAAGACTTAATTATATTTAAGTGAAATGTCCATTATGTATTACATCTAAAGGGCTGAGTTTGTTCCACTGAAATTTGCAGACCATGTTTTAGTTCTACTCCTGAAAACATATGATGAATCCTCACCATCCATTATTGTATAACAAATAGTGAAAAAGTGCTCTCATTAAAACTTAAGAAAAGACTAACACCCAAGAGTGTGGAGGTTTAGGCAGTATTAAATACACAGCAGGGTTGAGTCACAGAGAGAATACAAATAAGAAAACTTCTGTACATCTGTATTGTTATAAAGAGGAAAGAAATGACGGAGGTTGACTAAACCTTCCTTGCTATTTGCATAATATCTATTTTGGAGGCATGACAGATTATTCATATTAATCATTCATTGTCTGATCTGTAATCCCTTTTAAAAGGAAGTGAATCATCCGTATGCTTGTTGTTTATTATACTGGAGGCATGATTTAAGTTTGCAACAGAAAAAATAATATTACTTAGGTCAAGAATTGTGAGGGTTTTTTTTTTTTTATTAAAGTGAAAGATTTGACTTCGTTACAAAGGAGTTACAAAACCGAAAGAATATGAATAGTATGTAATTAGTCTAGCTGTTCTCTCAATTCCACAGATAGCTTTTGTGCAGTAACACTTCACCCATCTGGAACCCTGCCCAAAACCAAGAAGTAAGGAAAACAAGCCTCTAAGAGGCAGTGCTGATGTGACAAAGTCCACACACTTGTATTCCTTGACACTCACTGGAGAATTCTGAAGATTGTCACTTCTAGAAAGTTGGTTGGTTGATTAAATCCCCAAAGCAGAGGGAAGCAAAAGACTACTCTCAGCAGGCACACTGAGAATAAGGAAAATGACGGCAGGAGACAAGGCAGAAAACTTAAATGCAGGCACAAAGACATTATTTAATAGAGGGGCAAATGGTTCCTCACCCCTTAATGACATCACTGAATTCCAACACTGTACAGTAAATAAGGTTGATCCTTATGGCCCTGAGTCACACAGAAAAAGGTAAATAAGATTCAGTATACTGCATCCATGGTTGAAAAGTACATACTAAAGTGTCCAATCTATTGTGGGGAAGAGCACTGGGTATTATATGGAAACCAACTTGACAATAAACTATTAAAAAAAAAAAAGAAAAGAAAAGAACCCCCCCAAAATAAAAGCATTTTCATCAAAGAGTTTTAGAATGTATTTTAAAGTATTAATGCTTTAGCAATAAATTCTCAGGTAAATGGGACAACTGGGAATTTAAAACAAGAATTTATTCAGGTTTTTTTTTTATTGAGGAAATGTTAATCTATAACATTATGTAAGTTTCAAAAATGGCTGACAGACACATGAAAAGATGTTCAACATCACTCAGCATCAGGGATATACAAATCAAAACCATGATGAGATATCACCTCCCACCTGTCAGAATGGCTAAAATTAATAACACAGGAAACAACAGATGTTGGTGAGGATGTGGAGAAAGGGGAACCCTCTTAGTCTGTTAGTGGAAATGCAAACTGGTGCAGCTACTCTGGAGAACAGAATGAGAACTGTTTGAGGCTCTGTTTGAGGTTCCTCAAAAAATGAAAAATAGAACTACCTATGATGCAGCAATTGCACTACTAGGTATTTACCTAAATGATACAAAAGTACTGATTTGGAGGTGCCTGGGTGGCTCAGCCAGTCAAGCCTTTGATTTCGGTCATGATCTCTCAGTCTGTGAGTTTAAGCCCCAAGAGCTCAGAGCCCAGAGCTCGCTTCAGATTCTATGTCTTTATCTCTCTCTCTGCCCCTCCCCTGTTCGCACTCTGTATCTCTCTCAAAAATAAATAAATATTAAAAAAAAAAATTTTTAAAGTACTGATTTGAAGGGACACATGCACCTTAATATTTACAGCTGCATTATCAACAATGACCAAGTTATGGAAAGGACCCAAATGTCCAATGACTGATGAATGGATAAAGAAGATGTGGTGTACACACACACACACACACACACACACACAGGAATATTACTCTATCATCAAAAAGAATGAAATCTTGGGGCACCTGGGTGGCTCAGTTGGACTTCGGCTCAGGTCATGATCTCACGGTTCGTGGGTTTGAGCCCCACGTCAGGCTCTGTGCTGACAGCCAGCTCAAATCCTGGAGACTGTTTCAGATTCTGTATCTCCCTCTCTCTCTGACCCTCCCCTGCTCATGCTCTCTCTCTCTCTCTCAGAAATAAGTAAAACATTTAAAAAATTTAAAAAAAGAATGAAATCGTGCCATTTTGCTATGACGTGTATTATGCTAAGTGAAACAAGTCAGAGAAAGACAAATACAGTATGATTTCACTCACATGTGGAATTTAAGAAACAAAACAGATGAACATAGAGGAAGGGGAAAAAAAAAGAGAGGGAGGCAAACCATAAGAGACGCTTAACTATAGAGAACAAACTGAGGGTTGATGGAGGGGAGGGCAGCAGGGGATGGGCTAAGTGGATCATGGGCATTAAGAAGGGAACTGGTGATGAGCACTGGGTGTTATATGTAAGTGACGAATTACTAAATTCTGCTCCTGAAACTACACTCTATGTTATTACATTATATGTTAACTAACTAGGATCTAATGAAAACTTGACACAAACAAACAAAAAGTGCTGATAACCAGGCTTTAAAAAAAATAAATAGGGGTGCCTGGGTGGCTCAGTCGGTTGAGCATCTGATTTTGGCTCAGGTCATGATCTTGTGGTTTGTGGGTTCAAGCTCCACATCAGACTCTGTGCTTGAGAGCTTGCTCAGAGCCTGGAGACTGCTTCTGATTCTGTGTCTCCTTCTCTCTCTGCCCCTCCCCCACTCGTGCTCTTGCTCTGTTTCTCAAAAATAAATAAATGTTTAAAAAAATAAATAAAATAAACTACTTACTAAAGAAACAAATTATATAAATTTCAGGTATATAACATGTAATTCAACATTTGTATGCAGTACAAAGTGATCACCACCTAAAGTGTAGCTACCGTTCATTACCATGCAATTGACCCCCTCTATTCGTTTTTCCTACCCCACCCTTGTTCCCCTTATAATCACCAATCCATCTTCTGTACTATGAGTTTGCTTTGTTTTGTTTGTTCATTTATTTTAATTTTTTAGATTCCACCTGAGTGAAATCATATGTATTTGTCTTTCTCCATCTGACTGACTTCACTTAGGATAATATCTTCGAGGCCCATCCATGTTGTCACAAATAACAATATTTCATTCTTTTTATGGCTGAGTAGTACTCGATTTTATATATATACCATATTTTCTTTATCCATTTATCCATCAATGGACATTTCAGTTGCTTCCATTTTCTTGGCTATTGTGAATAATGCTGTAATGAACACAGGGGTGTTTATATGTGAACTGACATGTGATCTATCCTAGAAAATGTTTCATGTGCCATTTAGAAGAATGTTTATTCTGTTACTTTTGGATGGAATGTTCTGTATATAGCTACTGAGTCCCTCTAGTCTAAGTATCATTTAAGGCTGCTGTTTTCTTATTAATTTTGTTTGGATGATCTAACCATTGATATAAGTGTTAAAGTTCCCTGCAATTATTGTATTGCTATCAAATATTGTTAATATTTGCTTTATATATCTTGGTGCCTGTTATATTGGTAAATATATATTTAAATGCCTTTGTCTATTATTACGGTACTTGTTTTAAAGTCTATTTTTCTCTAGTATGAGTATTGCTACTCCAGCTTTCTTTTCATTTCCATTTGCATAGAATGTCTTTTTCTATACCTTCACTTCAGTTTGTGTGTGTCTTTAAATCTAAAGTGTCTTTTTAGATCTGGAGACAGCATATAAATGGGTCTTATTGGGCTTTGTTTTGTTTTTGTTTTTGTTTTGTGTGAGAGAGAGCAGGAGAGAGGCAGAGGGAGAGGGAGAGGGAGAGAGAATCTTAAGCAGGCTCCACACCCAGCCCAGCATGGAGCCCAATGCAAGGCTCGATCTCATGACAGTGAGAGAAGGACCTGAGCCAAAATCAAGAATCAGATGTTTAACTGACTGAGCCACCCAGGCAGCCTAAAATGGGTCTTGATATTTTTAGCCATTCTACCACTCTGTATCTTATTTTTATTTTTTTAAAGTTTATTTATTTATTTTGAGGGAGAGAGAGAGAGAGCATGAGCATGGGAGGGGCAGAGAAGGTGAGGGAGAGAGAATCCCAAGCAGGCTCTTTGCTGTCAGTGTGGAGCCTGATGTGAGGCTCAAACCCACAAACAATGAATCATTATTTGAGCCAAAACCAAGAGTCAGATGCTCAACTGAATGGGCCACCCAGGTACCCCTTCCGCCACTCTGCATCTTTTGATTGAAGAGTGTAGTCCGTTTACATTTAAAGCAATTATTAATAGGGATGTTCTTATTGCTATTTTGTTCATTGTTTTCTGGCTGTTTTTGTAGTTCCTCTCTGTTCCTTTCTTCTTCTTTTTCTCTCTTCCCTGTGGTTTGATGGCTTTCTTCAGAATTATGTTTAGGTTTCCTTCTCATTTTTTAAAATGTATTTACCATAACTTTTTGCTTTGTAGTTACTGTGAGGTTCACATATAACTTTCTATGTATATAACAGTGTGTTTTGAGTAATAGCAACTTAAATTTGAACATATTCTAAAACTTTATATTTTTCTCTCACCCACACATTTTTATTTTTGATTTCACATCTTACATCCTCTCTTTTTATTTATGCATCCCTTAACTGATTATTGTAGTTTTAATCATTTTTACTATTTTTGTCTTTTGACCTTCATACTTGCTTTATAATGGGTATATCCACTATCTTTACTACATATTTATTTACCTTTTCCAGTGAGATTTTTACTTTGTTATATTTTCTAGTTATTAATTAGTGCCACTTCTTTTTGGTTTAGAGAAGTCTCTTTAACATTTCTTGCAAGATCAGTTTAGTGTAATGAATTTTAGCTTTTGCTTATCTGGAAAACTCTTAATCTCTCCTTCAATTCTGAATGATAACATTTTCAGGTAGAAAATTCTTGGTTGGGAGTTTTATTTATTTATATTTTTTCCTTTAAGCACTTTGAGTATGTTATGCCACTCTCTTCTGGCTTGCAAAGTTTCTGCTGAAAAACTTGCTAATAGCCTTATGAGCTTTCCCTTGGACATAATAAATTGTTTTTCTCTTGCTGCTTTTAATATTCTTTTTAATTTTTAACCTTTCAATTATAATATGTATTAGTGTGAGTTTCTTTGGGTTCACCTTATTCGGAATTCTCTGGGCTCCTGAACATGTATGCCTGTTTCCTTCTCCAGATTGGGCAAGTTTTTAGCTATATTTCTTCAATAAGCTTTCTGCCCCTTTCTCTCTCTCTTCTCCTTCTGGGACCTCAATACTGCAAATTTTATTCCTTTTGATGTTGTTCTAGAGACCCCATAAGGTATCTTCATATTTTTAAATTGTTTTTTCTTTCTACTACTCTGTCTAGGTGAGTTCTATTGCTTTGTCTTCCAGCTCACTGATCCGATCTTTGGCTTCATCCAGTCTGCTGTTGAAGCCCCTAGTGTATTTTTCAGTTCAGTTACTGTATTCTTCAGCTTTGTAACTTCTATTTGGAATCTTCCTTATATTTTCTATGTCTTTGTTGAGGATCTCATTGTGTTAATTCATTCTTTACCTGAGTTCAGTGAACCTCTTATGACCATTATTTTAAACTCTATGAGGTAGAATGCTTATCCCCATTTCATGAATGTCTTTTTCTGATGTTTTGTCTTATTCTTTTATTTAGAACATAATTTTTGTCCTTTCATTTTTTTCCCCCTGACTCTCTGTTTGTTTCTATGTATTAGACAAATCAGCTACTGCTCCTAATCTCAAAGGAGTGGTCTTGTGTAGATGTCTTGTGGAGCCCAGAAGTGTAGCCCTCTCTGACCACCAGAGCTAGATGCTTAAGGAACATCCTTTTTTTGGACTGCATGTACTCGTGTTCTGTGGCAGGTCAGTGTCTACAGCTGGGGTGTGGGTGGGGCTGTTGTCTGGGCCAGCTGCAATACATGGCTGTGCTGTGGCATTGTTCAGATTTCTGAATGGCCAGATTTGATCCCAAACTTATGCAGCTTGAAGAATAAGAAAAATCTGCTTAGCTGCTGTCTCAATGGTCCCAATTACTGAGAGAAGAATCTAGAGTTATCTTGTTGAATTATTCTGGAGAATTAATTTTTATAAAGTAGTTGGAGGTTTTTTGTGAAAATGAAGTGAAAGAAAAGATGCTGTGTTAAAGTCTCAGATGATTCACGTATTTCTACCCTAACCTATAAGTCTTACATCATTACTTTACAGCTAGGTTCTAACATAAGAAATGTACTAATTTATACTTTTAGAAAAAATATAATTTTTTGCAGTCTAAAATTAAAATTTATAGTTTGAAATTAAGTAATTGCCTAGAGAGATAAAATGACAAGTAAGGATTAGATGTAATGTAAGCTAGTATCTAAGACAGTTTCCTTATCTGTGAAATTTTTCTTTATTAATCATGTCAAAGAAAATGGTAGACTGTATCTGTAGTGGGTAGAAAAGAGAGGCATGAACATTTCTTCAATTTACGCACACATAATTTTGGCTATAGTAAGTACTATTGGTTGATTTATATAAATAAAAGGAAAAATAAAAAATAAAACTGTATTTGGCACTTAATGTTTAAAAATCAAATACTCACTAGATCTGTATTTGATTGGATTTTATTTTTCAAAAAGTTTTACTCATGTTTCATTTATCAACAATAGGATTAATGTCTAAAAGGGCAGAGGTTTTGTGTTCCACATTTCCCATACATATTACATGTGCAAGGGACTGGATTGAAAAAAAGAGATTTAAAAGAACAATGTCATTTTAGAATTACAATGTTTGTCTTATTCAAACTTGTCTTACTAAAGCTGAAGTATAATATCAATGTTTTGATAAACAGGCAAGTGAAATAAAAGTACCAACAAGAAACTATTCTAGTCACAGTGAGTTTCCTACTTAATTTTATATTCAGATCCCAAAACTTGATCTCTTCCATGACAAGTCAGTAATGTGTCAACTATCACTCTAAAAGTATCACTCTAAAACTAATCATCATCTCTAGCTTTTGAAAAATCAAATTCACTAAAAATATTTCAAATACTAGTTCTGTAAGCCTATTTTTTGAACTCCATAACAATTCTCATTAGAACATAATGTTTAGGCAAAGTAACACTGGAAAGAAAGAATGCAATTTAAAAACATTTTGTGAACTGAAAACAAGTTTATTGTCTTAAAATGCTCAACAAGTTATAGCTTGTTCTTGTCACATCAATTACAATGCTGATGCTATCCAATCTTTCAGTGTTCTTCAAATTCAAAACTTTCCATTACTGTTAGTTTTAATTAGTTTGTTAACAATAGTTCTTTGAATAAAGATATTTTTAAAGGGTGACTTAGTAAGCCAAGTACTTTCCAATAGTACCATAACAAGAGATTGATTGGAAATTGCCTTTGGAAAAAAAGGTAGAGTCTTCCTGTGTTCGGGGTTTACAGGGAAAATGGTGTTTTGGGAAAATACTTTAAAGAAATTATATAGGAACAACAAAGAATAAATGTGACAAGTTTCAAACAAACAGACATATCTTGAAAAATTGAAAACAACTGAAAAATGAGCTCAGAGTTTCTTGTATATGAAAAGGAAGGACATGTTGGCTTGTATATTCCTCTTTGTATGAAAAAGGAAATCACTACGGTCATCTGGAAGGGCTAACTTTTCCACATATTAAAATCTAAAAGGAAGTTTATGGGGCACCTGGGTGGCTCAATTGGTTAAGTGTCTGACTCTTTATTTTGGCTCAGGTCATGATCTCACAGTTGGTAAGATGAAACCTGGTATCAGGCTCTATGCTGATAGTTTGGGACTCTCTCTTGCTTCTCTTTCTCCTCCACCTACCCCAGGCACACACTTTCTCTCTTTCTCAAAGTAAATAAATAAACATTAAAAAGTAAAAAAAACAAAAACAAAAACAAAAACCCAAACCCAAAACCAAAAAAAACCAAAAACCAAAAACCAAAAAACTAATAGGAAGTTCAGTAGTGGAATTCCTTAAATAAAGGAGTCCTTAAAATACAATGGGCAAAAAAATTCCATAGCAGTTTTAAAAATGATATATGATATTCAGGTGGGTGATTCTTTTTATAAATACTCTAGAAAAACAAGAGCATAGGTAATATCAGCATTTCTAATAGGCCCCAGGCTAATCCACCTAACAATCCCTGTGTAGATGGACCCGGTGCAGTGTCAGAGTAAGAAAGCTGTAGCTACGACATCCTCAAATTTTCTTTTTAGAATGTCCCATGCCTAATTGTTTTTTGCCAAGCACTGAGCTACTGTCAATTCATGGCTGAACTCATAAATGTCTGAGGAGCCACATTCTCTAAAGTTGACTAATGTATGATTAAAATGGTTCAGATATTTGACAGGCAGCAAAACTGATATCCTACTGCCATATTAAAGGCTTCTCTATGGATATTCTCATCTGGATGAAAGGTCATTTCACTTTCCCACAGAGTTGGGGCTGGAAAAGTGGACCAAAATCTGTCATGACTTAGATTTCTCAAAAATGACCTTTGAATCTTTGAACACCAAGAATTCGGTTAAGAATATAAGAGATTTGGCCATAAAAATTAGAGTTTACTTTGGTCTAAAAAGGATTTAAGAAGAGTTGTATTGAATCTGCTGCCTCAGCCTGTACAGGAATCCTTCATATGGACACCGGGGGGATAACAGATTGTGTGGAATGGCATTTTAATGGACCCTTCAGGCTTGCTACCACACCCAGTATGTGAAAGATTTAAGGTATAGCCCAGGGCTAAAATGAATGATTTGGAAATTACTGTCCTACTTTTCTCTCCCCTTCAAAAAATGATTAAAAAATGAAATTTAAAAGCTAAAATGAAATCACAGTAAACTGTTCACCTTCCCATATATTTCATAATCTGTTATGCAGATTTTTCATATAAGTTAGTCTTTTACATCAGCATTAATAAATCACTTTTACAAGATTTAGTTATTTGTCCTCCATGGTATATGTGTGTGTGTGGTGTTTAAAAAACTGGAGAGTGGGACAGAGTAGAAGCAGATAGAAATGAATTAATGTAATCAGCCACTTGTGATAATTTAGCTCCCCTATGTTTAAGACCAGAACTGCTGGCTGACCTACGAGTTTGGTGTCCACATTGTGGCATCCATTACAAGTTAAGTTTATACTCTGTGGCTATAGAACAGAGTCATACTCACTGGCCAAAACATGGTAGTCCTTCATTATTTTTTCCTTTTAATAAATGATTATCACCCACCAGGTACTAGGCCCTCACATACAGGGAGAAAGAAAAGACACAGTTCCTGTTTTGAAGGAGTCTATAGTGTAACACACAGTTGACAACTGTGGTTTCACTCTAGAATTACCCAAGCAGCTAAACAAACAAACAAACAAAATGAATCTAGGCCCAGGCTCAGCTCTGGAGATTCTGATATAATTGGTTTGTAGTGAAGTCTGGAATACAGTCACTATTTTCAAAAATCCTGGCATGATTCTAATGTACAGTGAAGGTTGAGAACTACGGTTTTAATGAGTTAAAGAGAAGAGTTAATAAGCAAATACAAATGAATATTTCCAAATTAAGCCAGTTCATTCTAATAGTCAGCCTGGCTTCCTGCTTCACCTTCCTTTAAGACTCTACCTCCAGGCTACTGAGCACACATTTGCTTTCTTGGTCCTACCAGGTTCTATGACCAACCAAGTTTTAGACACTGGAATTGGTTAGTAGGTTGTCAACTCAACCCCAGCTCATTATTCTCTCTAGTTCTTCTAACTGTCTCCCTCCTAGTGACCAAGTCCTAACTTCCGGTAACCCGGGTCCTGCTTGGGACTCTGCCTTGTGTTTGGGCCCTCCTGCCCATCACCTGAATTCTCCTGCCTGCTGGTGAATTGCTGGTAAGACTATCTGCAGCCTGTCCACCAGTTCTTTGTTGTGGGCCAGATCACCTGCCACACCTTGGCAGGTCTCTCTCTTATCTCCCATCTGAGCTGGCTCACCTTACCTCCCCCTCCACCTAGGCCTGATGCAATCAACACAGATACTATCTGAAAAATATCAAATATCGAGAATAGAAGTGCATCTTGTGTATCAACAAATCTACACTATTTTACAGCTTATTCTTCATAGGCTTTTTTAGCTTAATAGATTTCTTGGTGAAGTGTGATATACTTAGTCCATTTTTCTGGATCTTCATTAGCAGTACAAATGGACTTTCTGGCTGTGACTGAGCTATATCTGCTGGCATATTCGTTGACTTCAAAGGGAGACCAATGATCCTCTCAACCCTGGTGGATTAAGTTAACTTTTAACACAAATTCAAATTACACTTGTGGTATCTTGTTAGATGTATTTGAGGTTTGCTGTTTTATGATAAGCTTTATTTTCTATCTGAAAATTTAATAATGCATTCCAAAAGAAGTTGTGTTTCTGAAACAGCAATCCCAAATTTCACATCCCAAATCTTGAAATTGATAATAGGCCTTCCTACCCTTGCCCTATCCATTCTAACATAAAATAAATATCTGGGTAAAAAATTAAATATTGGTATTTAACAAAATTATTAAATATAGACAACCTTATACTACATGTAAATTTTTATAGGGAGTTATGAAACCCAGTTTATAGCCTGTTCAGGTATGAGAAATATTTTATGAACGTTTGTCATAACTGTCATCTCACACCATGGCGTAAATTCTGGGTTTTCCCCTAGATTGTAAATCTGGTATACAGTGATGATACCATATTCCTCTACTCCTGCTGCCCATGCAGCACCTGACCTATTGTAAATGCTGAAGAAATCTATATTCTGAGAATGAGTGTGCCTGTTGTATATGAACACGTCCAAGTGTGTCCTGGTTTTGGTGTTCCTTCATAGTGAAGCACTTTGACTTTGTGTATCATAGGATTCTGTCCTAGGCAGTGAGCCAAAGTGTGGCTTAATCTGGTGCTGTTTAATAGAGCAGTGTCTGCAGCTGCTCTTTGTGGTTATATTCTGGGAATGGAATGGTCTCCATTCCATGACTTGTGTTGCTTTATTCCAAATCAGTGAAACAAAAGTTTTCACCCAGGAACTCGCCAGAAGATCATTCTCTAATGGTAAAATTTCCATAGTGATAACTTTGTTAATGTCAGGCTGGGCCATCTGCTATTCTGAAGCTATTGATGAGAAAATAAGAAATCAATTTAACCTTTCTCCAATTAATCAGATTTGGAATCCACTGCTTCAAGGGTGCTTTTAACTTATCAATGATTAGGTTAAGAGAGTTAAGGTTCATAGTAAACTAAATGTTGTTCTTATAAGGGTCTGCAGTTGGATCCTTTTGCATGTTGGCCATGTGGCAATTTCTATTTCCTTATGGCTGGCAACTGCAGAGTCTGATTTCCATAGGAATATATATCCTGGTGTCGCAGCATGTTGCCTTTTGTGTATGTTTCTAGAGTTTTCTTGTTTTCTCATGGAATTTCATAAAAGGTATTTATATGAGGTGGGGCACTCTCTCCAGATTTGCACACTTGTGTATAAGATCACTTTTCACACTCACATCTTAAAGGGGAGTTATAAGAGTAGTTGAAAGCAGGTTATGAAATGATAGGATGACAGGGGTAGATATTTCCTAAAAGAATACTTTTTATATACTTTTCAAGTAATTTGTAGTGAGATCAAAGGTTTCTATGTTTACTTTCTTTCCTTATCATAAAAATATATACCCAGTCTTTATTTTAATCTGAAAATAACTGGTTAAGACTTTTTTATCCACTCTCATTTCCAATGTTTAAAAAAATTTTTAATGTTCATTTATTTTGAGAGAGAGTGAGAGTACAAATGGGAAAGAGGCAGAGCAAGGGAGAGAGAGAATCCCAAGCAAGCTCCATGCTGTCAATTCAAGCCCAACGTGGAGCTCAGTCTCATCAACCATGAGATTATGACCTGACCCAAAATCAAGAGTCAGATGCTTAAATGACTAAGCCAGCCAGTTGCCCCATTTTAAAAATATTTTTATTGATTTATTAACACAATATTATATTAATTTCAGGTGTGCAACATAGTGATTCAATATTTTTATGTCTTATGAAGTGATCACCTCAATAGGCCTCATTACCATCAGTCATTATACAAAGAATACACAATTATTGACTATATTCTCTAATGTACACTGTATTGTAATATACAATATGTATATTCATATTGTAATATGAACTAAAATATATAATAATTTTGAAAAGTTACAGAGATTAAATGACAAAATAAATAATTATAATAATCTGAAATTATTTGCACAGTAAACACTGTAAAATTTATTTACATAATAAAGGGGGAGACTATTTACCCTGTCCAATCATGGCATCTCTTGAAACTGGGAAGTGAAAACTGCCTCCACTTTACAGATCATCCAGTTAAAACTGCTATTGGTTTAATCCAGGGGTCAGCAAAATACGGCCTGTAGGTTAAATTTGGCCCATTGCCTCTCTTTGTATGGCCTCAAGCTAAGAAGGGTTTTTACATTTTTAAACAGTTGAAAAAAATCAAAAGAAAATTAATCTTTCCAAAGCATGAAAAAATTATTTAAAATTTAAAATTTATAATACATGTAATATATAATGCATACAATGCATATAACTGGCACAATAAAATTTTATTAGAACACAGTCATGTACATGAGTTCATGTATTATCTACAGCTGTTTTTGTGACATGGCAGACTTGAGTATTGTGACAGGGACCATATGGCCACAGAGCTGAAAATATTTACTATCTGGCCCTTCACAGAAAATATTCACAGACCCTTGGCTTAACATAATAGCTACAATTCTATAAATTCTGCTTTTTTTTTTGAGAATCATGCTTGCTCACTGGGCTGTTTCAGCATCTCCTATGACTGGGAAAATTATTCTTGTAGGACTTAAGGCCAACGAATAATGTCCTAGGAATGTATACTTGAAACAGTCAGTCCAGGAGGCATAATTTGATCAATAACTTCCTTGTTTTTAGGTATAGACCAGGATAGCCCTGGATCACTTCAAACCTGGCTAACCTCTGTCCTGAGAGCACCTTGATGCAATAAATGACTCATGTCTGAAGGCCAAACTTATTCAGATAGCATACATCGATAATTTTAAAAATTTGGAAAAACATAGAAAGTAAGGTTGAATGTTACTTTGGTATCTTACAAAGATGAGATAGATTAACTTTAATTTAAAAAAAAAAGTAAAAGCTCACCTGGACGGGTTTCTGCCACAACAGGCCCAGCAAGGTCAGATGGCTTGCCGACACCTGCCTGATTTATGGCTCGGACGCGGAACACATAACTGGCACCCTCCTTGAGGCCTTGCACCTGGAAGAAGCAGATAAAGAAGTGATGGGTGTTCTGTGTCATTTAAACAGGAGTGCTCTTCCTTTGTAAATACACTTTAGTTGTATAGTCAAATTTTTTCATTCGTGAAACTATATCTCCCATCGTTACTTAAATGGACCAGACTAAACTTTTTTTCAGATTAAACTTTTTATTTATTTTTTATTTTTATTTTTTTAGTGTTTATTTTATTTTTGAGGAGAGAGTAAGCACTAGTGAGGGAAGGGCAGAGAGAGAGGAAGAGAGAGAATCCCAGACAAGTTCCGCACTGTTAGTGCAGAGCCTGATGTGGGGTTTGAACTCATGAACAATGAGATCACGACCTGAGCCGAGATCAAGAGGCAGACACTTAACTGACTGAGCCACTCAGGTGCCCCAGATTAAACTTTTTAACATGTATATTTTTTCCCTCCATTTCAGGATTGAAATTTTTCTGAATATAAAACATCTGGAAGAGTGAATCTACATCTCAATGGGTATGGATATTACAGGACATCTCTACTTCTTTATGCCTACATCATTTGGATTTTTCATCATGAGCATGTGTCAGCTTTATAATCAGAAAAGTCAATAATTCTGTTTTCACTTTAAAAACTGTGAGCAAATTCTAAGATAGTTTCCTCACAGAAAATTCACTTCATGTGTTGTGAGACACATTCATTTCATATCAAGTCAATCTCTCTCTCTCTCTATTTTCCTTTCTACTTTTTGTTTTTCCAAATGAGTGAAATTAACCATTCTTTGATAGGTTTAATCTCTATTATTTTTTCTTCAGCCCTCCCCCCCACACACACCTTTATCTGGGCTGTTGGTCCCCTTTGCTTGGCTTCTCATTCTTGTTTTGCTTTATCTGAGTCAAGTCCAACCTCAGTACTTGGGATCCAGTGCTGTGCAAACTGGGGAGTTGGAAATTATCCTGGCCATAAACACATACCACCATCATCCAGGATGTGTCTGACTTTCATTTTACACTGTCCTTTGGCCTCCTGACTCATTTGGACAACCAGACAGCATGCTAACTGACTGAGCTTCCTTCACCTTTTTTCTTCCCCATGAAATGTGAACTTGCCTACCTCTTAAAGGTTTTGTAAGGGGCTGGGGAGCTCACGGGCATGTGCTAAAGTGTCAGGTTTAAAGGTCATCTCTCTTGGAGGATATATTTAATATTTTGGGGGGGACAGTAAATACCTTAACCTTGGAAAGTGGCTGCCAGATGGTACAGACTTTAGTCCACAGTGGCAGGTCAATGGTAAAGAATTTTAGAGCAGGCATATTCTGAATATCTTCCAAGGCCCACCATCTAGGCAGGGGCTTATTCTGCCAACAGGTATTTCTGTATGACTGTGGTGAAGTCACCCTTCATCCTAAGTAATAAGAGCTAGAATCGTGTTTCCCACAGTTTCTGAGGCCCTGGGGTGGATTCAGGGTTTCCAGGTGCTAAGGCTGACTTAGGGGAAAACATTCTTTAGAGATATCCATTTGGTACAAGTGAGATTCAGTGGCTTTAGCAGAACAGTCTTTGGTAGATGAATTTAGGAATTTGTTCAGTTAGAGCACTTTAAAGGAATCTGGAAGGCAAAGGCACAGATAAGGGTGAGGATTAGGTTAAGAGTGAATGAACTCATTCCACTGGCCTCTGAGAGCTCATGTGAGCACAAACATGAGGAAGCCCGTGAAGTGAGACACAGCATGATTCAAAGGAATCTGCAGGTAAACACTTGCCATCATGGATGCTATGAAAATAGCACACTCAAAGCAAAAACCATCCTCAAAAAAAAAAAAGAAAAGAAAATCAGAGGTAGAAATGAGAAAGTCACCTTTCTAAGACTGTGAGTAACAAAAATGTGAGGTAGGTAAGTATAGGCAAGGAGGGAAAGAAGAGGGAAGAGGGAGCTTGTGGATGTTTTCCAGAGGTAGGCTAAGGGATTCAGGTTAAATATAACCAAACTGCTTTAAGCATCAGAAACTTCCCTCAACTGCAACCACTGCCAAATGGAATCTCACCAGGAGCCCAACATACGAAATAGACCAAAGCAGAAATGTTGTATTTTATCTTACTAACTTTAAATTTAATATCAGTAGAGGAGCATTTCTTCTTTTTAAAAAACAAAACAAAACTGTTTCTCCAAATATGAGCACCCTCTTACCCTCAGGTATGTGTTTTTAATAGCTGCCTCATTGAGTCCTCGCCATTGGTCATCTTTGGCACTGGCTTCCTTCATGTCCACAAAGTAACCAGTGACGGGAGTCCTTCCAGAGTGGATCGGAGGCCTCCACTGCAGAACCAGGGAGCTTTTCCTGACTTCACTACACTTGAGACTGTGTGGGGGTCCTGCGAGAGAGAAAGAGACCAATGCATAAAAATCATGATGTAGATGAAAACATACAAATACATGTAAATCTAGAACCACATTTGAAGTCTGAAAGCTGAATCTGGTGTTTTTCTTTTGTAAATTCTACCATTTCTTTAGAAATAGGTATTTTGTATCAATTCATACCAAGTTTCCTCAATGGCTCTATATCAACCCACTCAGTCCTTTTATGGGCAGTAGGTGGTTAGGGGCTAGTTCAAGGTGCCCCTCAGAGGCTGGCTGAAAACTTGTCTTCAGGGTGTCCTTGGGCCTGTGGTCCTCACCTTTTATCAGAACAGTTTAGCATGGCTGCAGATTCAGTTTCAGATTATTTTTAGAAGGTAATCTGAAAATCTTTCTAAATCTCAAATTAGGATAAAGAATGCAAGTTTATTTGATGGCATATGAATATAGATAGTAATATTTCTTTTACAGGAAAAAGGAGTATATTACAAAAGAGCTCCCCTCTGGAGGGAAATCTTTCCCATAAAGCACATATCCCATCTAGGAGTGAAACCAAACTACAATTACAGTTTACAAAGAACTTTAACAAAAACAGATACAATCAATCCCTTGGGTCCTGAATCTGTGGTAAATACTGCTAGATACTTTGTATTTATTTATCTCATTCATCCTTAAAACAATTAATAGAAAACTCAGAGAAGCCAAGTAACTTGATCAACCTGTTCAGGAAGAGAACAAAATGTTCTCCCTGTCCATGTGCTCTTTGCACTCTTGGGAGAATCCAAACTTCTAAGTGATTTCTCACATCTTTCCATGACCACCACCTAGCTGGTGATATTTGCAGGTGATATATTTTCTTTTTTCCTGTCCTTTTTTAAAAAAAATAACTGATCCCTAACAAACCAATAGAAATCCCCTGAACTGACTCACAATACCCTCAAAGCCAGCTACAAACACAGACCCTACCTACCATGCTGTGCTTTGGCAGTTTGCAGTTGAGAGCTCAATATTTGTTGGGCCCTGTACCTTGCCTTAACAGTCACAGATCTGTGTCAGCCTTGCCTTCTGACAAGGTAAGAGGTTTAAATAATGTGGTAATAGATTTAAATATTAACATTAATACCTTATAGTAGTGTGTCATGTTCTGTTTTGCAAAGGGCCTTTATTTTATTTTTTAAAATTAATTTCTTTAATGTTTTATTTATTTCTGAGAGAGAGAGACAGCATGAGCAGGGAGGGTCAGAGAGAGAGGGAGATACAGAAACTGAAGCAGGCTTCAGGCTCTGAGCTAGCTGTCAGCACAGAGCCCGAGGCGGGGCTCCAACACACGAGCCATGAGATCATGACCTGAGCCGAAGTCGGATGCTCAACCAACTGAGCCACCCAGGTGCCCCTGCAAGGGGCCTTTAAACCATTTTCTTGTGTCATCTTTGGAACCCAGTGAGGCATCCAAACACTTAGCCCTCACCCTGCAACCTCTTTTGCTAACTATATCTCGTTGAATCAAATCATTTTCCATAGGCCCGCTCAGAATTTCTTAGACTCTGGTCACTCACAATTTAACTTTATTCAGGAATTGCAAGAATTTAAAAAACAGATCCGCTTTTGTGTAGGTGACAGAAAGAGCTTCAGAAATATCAACTGGCTTAATGGACGTACAAGGAAAGGCAGCATGTTTGCCTCTTATATTTACTGATGTTGAGTGAGTGCTTGAGGTCCTCTTGGGTTCCTCTCATAATTTTTTATTCACACTTGATAGAGAAGTCATGCAGATCAACACTCACAAAGTCAAGGCTAAATGATCATTCTTCAAGGGCACTAGGATTTCAAATGGAGGAAGAGAGCCATGTTAAGGACAAGGCTGGATCCACCCAGTCTGTTCCAGCATGGCCTTATGTTCTAACATGGTCAATATTGGTGCTATACCAGTTATTACATATGTTGAATATAAAGCCACATGGGAGAATCTAGTCATCCTGTGGCACTCACTGGGTCTCTGAAGTTAGTACTGTTGGAAGCAAAATAAAATCATCCACCAAATACATTAACATTGCCAGTTTGATACCTAATGGCTTCGTACATTTGTTTGTATTCAATGTTTTAATTTGTTCAGTGTTGTAGCCATATGGGTTTTAAAACATAGGAAAATACTTCTCCCATTTTCTTCCCTGCTCAGCCAACTACCCACTATGGCAACTTCCAAAAGAGTATTTCCAGCCAGGTACTCGTATCTTTGTTGTGATGTAGAATCAGAACAATAATGTAGAGAGAGCAAAAGGACTGGAGAAGTAAGTGGAGAGAGAGAAATAGAGAAAGTCTGTGACTTAAGCCCTAGGCAGGCATGTTAAATCCACCTACATGATGTAACAAAGAGCTGGCAGCAAGGGAGGAGAGAGACACCTTGGCTGAGCCTGGAGAGAGAGATTTTGAGGAGGTTGATACATGAAAGGTTCCAGTGCAGTGGGAGAATGCATGAGAATTAGGGAGTGAAGGAAGAAGTTTCTGAGATACTTTGCTGTGGGATATGAATAGGAGGGCCTTCAGTGGTCTTTAAGAAGCACAAGTAGGGGTGCCTGAGCGGCTCAGTTGGTTAAGCGTCCAACTTCAGCTCAGGTCATGATCTCACGGTTCGTGGGTTCGAGCCCCGCGTCGGGCTCTGTGCTGACAGCTCAGAGCCTGGAGCCTTGTTCAGATTCTGTATCTCCCTCTCTCTCTGACCCTCCCCTGCTCATGCTGTCTCTCTTTCTCTCTCAGAAACATTAAAAAAAAAAAAAGAAGCACAAGTAAAAATCAGAATTCCTTTTAAATGATCATGTGGCACTCATATTTTGTGCTTCTGTTAATCCTATTCCAAGCAAAGGTATAACTGTGAGAGCTCTAGGATTTCTTTGGAATACAAGCACAAGAAATTATACTCAGTTTTATAAAGGTACCTATTATTTAATAGGATTGTAAAGATATTTAAAGTAAACATAAGGGGCCAAGAGACTATTCTTCTCTTAGGAGTTGTCTGTATAGCACTTAAATGTAGTTCCAAGTTGTAGTTTCTTTAGGAAGAAACCCCAAGTCTCACTGCTAAGATATGGTTAATATAGTTTACCTGGAACAGCAATGGTCCACTCTTCACATTTGAAGCATTCACTTACTGCTGAGGGCACTCCCAACCCAGCGATGTTCATGGCTGCCACTTGGAACTGATACACCATGTTTTCCTTCAAGTTGCTAATCTGCAACATGACAACATCACAGAGAGTGGATGTTGATTCGGGTTTGTTTTTTAAAGCTGTTCAATATTTTATTTACTTATCTTCTGTGTTGGACACACCTTGAGGTGACCCCCAATGAGCATTACCCTTTTGTAATGTCCTCCCCTTGAGTGTGGGTAAAGCCTGTCCCTTGCTTCCAACCAAGAGAAATGGCAAAGGTATTGGAATATCAGTCTCATGATTGTTGTTCTATCATACAGAAAAGGAAGAGGGATGTTATAGATGGAATGAAAGTCTCTACTTAGTTAATTTTTGAGTTCATCAAAAAGGGAAATGATCCTAGGTAAGCTTGATTTAATCAGACAAAAACTCTCAAAACAGGGTATGGTACTCTCCTGATGAGAACACGGTCCTGATGGCCTTGAAGAAGCAAACGGCAGGTTGTGAAATGCCTAGCCACTCACATTTGGAGAAGGGCCGCCTCTAGGAGAAGAGGGCCCCGGACTCAGAGCTGAAGGAACTGAATTCTGCCAGCAACTGAATTAGCTTGCAAGAGGAACTCAGCTCCAGATGCAAATGAGCACAGCTCACACCTAGATTAAAGCTTTGGGAGTAGGGAAGTAGAGGCCCCATCTAAGCCATGCCTAGACTCCTGATTCACAGACACTGTGATATAGCAAATGTGAGTCATTTCAAGTCACAAAGTTTGTGGTAATTTGCTACATAGCAATAGAAAATTAATGCTTGTACAGATAAAAATTAAGAGAATTCTAAACTAGGTATCAAAATTTTTAAAATCTTGTCATTTTTCTGCTCCTTTCTGAGTGACCTAATATTTTCTATATCCCTCAGAAGAAATTGGGTTGTTGTAAATATATGTGATAAAATAAGGAATGTGAAAACATTTGCAAAATAAGAATGTCAGAATATACTAGTGTGAAAAAAATCGATGGACTATGAACAATCCTTTGAGCACTAAAAATACTTAATAAATGGAGGTATTGATGGAAACAGCTGAGTTAGCAAAGTTTACCCATTGTATGACTTAAGACTACACAAGACAAAGACAAATATATATATATGATCCAGTCTCCTCCTGATTTAATCATGAAGTCATAGGTTCATCTGCAAGACGGTGTCTTGCCAGTTATTTAGGGTACAAGTAGAATATAATGGCTATATGTTTTGGTTATAGAATAATATAAACTCCCTTTTTGATTCACACATACATACACACACTCCCTTTAAGAATGGGAAATCTTGTTAATTAAGAGGAAACCATCATGTAGATAAGGTGGATCTAAAGGTACTTTAGTCAGGTACCAGGGCTGTTTTGGAGCTCCCCTGGTATAAACAACTACTCCAATTTTCCTGGGATTATGGGGTTTCTAAGGATGTAAGCAGTTTAGTGCTGAAACTAGGAGAGTCGTAGGCAAACTGGAAAAGTTGGTCATTCTAGGCTTAGGTGAAATATTGTGGCATGGGACTTCTATTTCTGGCAATGGTGAACTAGGCTATAGAGATTAATCACCTTGCTAAAAAATTAAACATACTAGATAAAAATATCTTTTAAAAGTCTTTTCAAGAGCATCAAATTAGTGTCAAGATGTTACAGAATTATCAGGCCAGCATAAAGGGAAATACGGAACAAAGAGAGATAAATGAAACATAGAAGTGGTTTTTACCTTGGGGAAATGGCCAATAAAAATTTTTTTTGACCTTTGGTTTTGATTATCTAACATTTACAGGGACTCAGAAATCAAAGCCTAGAGCCAACCCAAAAAAGAGATAATAAAAGGGAACTCTCTACAATTAAACTGGAACCCCAAAGGGTTTTACTCTTTGGGGATAAAGTTGAATTAGAAATCATTCTGCCTTCATACAGTGCAAATTCATTTCTTGATTGTCCAAAAAATTAAAAGCCTTGTACTTGATTTAAGAAAAACTGAACATGTGGTAACCCCAGGTACCTTGCAGAAGCCAATGCAAATTCTCTTCAGAGAAATATGCCTTCATCCTAAACCTCAAATTATTAATGCAAGTAATATTTTAAGGACAATGAGCATCTTATAATCAAGGATAACCAAGCATAGAAAACAAGATACCATGAGCAAAACAACAAAACCAGTGATAACAGATACAGACCCGCAAAGATATTAGATGATGGGATCATCAGACATAGATTAGAAAAACAGCTATGGTTACTATGTTTTAAATATAAAATACAAATTTAAAATATCTGCAGGAGAGAGCAAACTATAAATACTTGGCAAAATGTGACTTAAAATACAATGAGAAAAATAACGGGATGTGTTTAACAGGAAATTAGATGAAAAGAAGAGCAAATTTGTAAACTAATAGAAAGTTATAAGAAATTACACAGGCCACAGTGCAAAAAGACACAAAGATGGTAAAGAGAGAAGAGTGATTAACAGACATTGAAGATAGAATGAGGATGCCAAATACATGTTAACTAGAGCTTCTGGAGAAGAGGGGAGAGAATGGAACAGCAACAATATTTTAGGAGATAATGGCTTAGAATTTTCCAGGAAGATCTTCCTGGAAAAATCCAACCCACAGGTTAAAAATCTTTCTCTTATGGAAATCCTTGGAAGAGACATTTTTAAAAAACCTATACCTAGACACATAATACTTTAACTGTAGCACACCAAAGAGATAGTGAAAATATTAAAAGCTGTCTAAGAGAAAAGACAAATAACCTTCAAATGAGCAAACAGACTAAAAGCTGACATGTTGAGGTGTCTGGCTGGCTCAGTTGATAGAAGATGTGACTCTTTAACTTGGGGTTATAAATTCAAGCCCCACACTGGGTATAGAGATTACTTAAAAATAAAAAATCTTTAAAAAAATAAAAATAAAAGCTGACATGTCAGTGGCAACAATGAGCCAAAAGACAGTGGAATTATACCTTCAAAGTGTGAAAGAAAATAACTACCATTATACAATGCTTTATCCAGAAAAAATTTTTTGAAGAATGAAAAGAAAGTCATTTTCAAACAAAAATTGAACCTTCAGAATACCCTCACTAAAAATATTCTATACTATTTAATTTAGACAAAAGGAAAGTAATCTCAAATGGAAGGCCAAAGATGTAAAATCAAAATCAAAATCAAATAAAATGTAAAATATGTAGATAAATCTAAATAATTATTGAGTATAATAATAACAAGATTTTTGGATTTAAAAAAGACTTAAAATACACCCATAATAGCATATAAGTTAGGAACTGTCTTTTGAGGGTCAAAATACCAAAAAACTGGTATTTTGAGGGTCTATGTTTCTCAGACAAGGGTAAAACAATAGAATAAATTAAGACTTTAATTTGCTCACTGTAATTTCTAGAATAACCATCAAAAACAAAGCCAGAAACCCAGAATCTATAGCTTTCAAGCTGGTGTAGAGGAAAAAGGGGATGACTGAGGGGGGAAAAAACTATTCAAAGTCATCAAGTAAGGACAGAAAATGAAACCAAACAGGCAGGACATATAGAAAGTACAAAACAATATGATTGATTTTTCAAAAAAGTAATTAGTAGTAACATTAAATGCTCTAGTTAAATGACAAAGACTCTCAGGTAGGAAAAAATATATAACACTATACTATTTTTAAGAGACACATATAAAGCATAAAGTTAAAGATAGATTGAAAGTTAAAGGATGAAAATTATATACCATGCAAACACCAACCAACAGAAAATTGTTAAGTTTCTATTAATAACAGATAATAGAGACTTTAAGGAAAAACATATTGTTAGTGATATAGAAAGTCACTTTATATGCATTTAAAAACATCCCTTCAAAATATATAAAGCAACATTTTAATTGGGTGAATTTTACAATATGTGGATTATAGCTCAATAAAGTGAGATTTTTCCTGCAATTTTCCCTTTCAGTACTATCCTTGTCAGGTATTTATATCAAAGTCATTACACTCCCAGGGTAATTTCACTCATGAAGATAGAGGCAAAAATCCTAAGCAAAAAAAGCAAAATAAGCAAAAAGAAAAAATCTGGTAATATATAGACACAATATACATAATGTCCAGTTTGTATTTCTGCTAGGAATGCAAGGTTGTTTTAACATTAGACAATTACTAGAACATACCACGTTAAAACTAAAGAGAAAAGTTGTATAACCATATCAATAGATTTAGAAAAATTATTTGATAACTTAAATTAATTCTTAACTAGGGATAGAAGGAAACTTCTTTAGTTGATAATAGATGTCTACCAGACACAAATAGTAAATATAATATTTAATGGTGAAATGTTGAAAGATATTCCTTTAAGATAAAGATCAAGTCTAGAATGATCAAGACCACCACTTCTATAAATATTTTGTAAAGATTCTAAGCAGAAAGTTAAGAAAATGAAGCAAAAAATATAAAATTTGGAAATGAAGAAGTAAACTGTCATTTGCAGATGATATGATGAAACAGAAAATCAAAAAGAGCTCATAGGTAACTTATTGGAATTATGAGACAATTAAGCAAAAAACCTATACATAACAATGATATGTAAAATCAATATATATAAATTAGGTATATCTCTATATTCCAGCAATAACAAAATAATATAAAAATATAGTATTTAAACACTGAAAATATATAACACTTATAAATAAATAACATAATGTGTAGGACTTCTATAGAGAATTACAAAACTTTATTGAGAAACTTTAAAGAAGATCAAAATAAATGGAGAGAAATATGATGTTCATGTATTAAAAGATTTAATATTTTAAAGATGTCAGAGTGCCTGGGTGGCTCAGTTAGTTAGTCCAACTCTTGATTTCAGCTCAGGTCATAATCTCACAGTTCATGAGATTGAGATTGAGCCTCTAACCGAGCCCTGTGTTGAGCCCCACCCTGGGCTCCTTGCTGTCAGCAGGAAGCCTGCTTGGGATTCTCTTTCTTTGCCCCTCCCCACTCCTGCACACATTCTCTCTCTCAAAATAAATAAATAAACATTAAAAAATATATATTTTAGGATGTCACTGATTCCTCAATTTCTTTATAGAGTCAATACAATCCCAATGAGAATTCTAAAATGTTTTTGTTTAATTAATTTTGCTTATTGTATTTTCTTTTGCTTGTCTTGTTTTTGGTAGAACTTGGTACCTAATTCTACAATTTATCAAAGTGCAAAGGGCTAAAAATAGCCTTGGAATAAAAAAATAAACAGAGATAACTTGATCTACCAGTTATCAAATTTACTATAGAGTGACAATGATTAAAGTAGTGTGGTGCTGGCCCAGTGGTAGACAAACAGACCAGTGGAACAAAATAGAGAACAGAAGCAGACACTTGCATCAAAGAAACTTGATACATGATACAGATAGCCTAGCGGAATAGTTGAAATTTTCAGTAGGTAATGCTGGGACAACTGGGAGCCCATAGGGGGAAAATGAATGTTGACTTTTACTTTACACCACACACAGAATATAGGTGAAGTAATGACTTTAATGTAAATGGCAAACCATAAAGCTGTCAGAAGGTAATCTAGTACAGATACCCTCATGACCTTCAATAGTCAAGGCATCTCTTTAAAAAAAAAAGGGAGAGGGTAGAGCAATCACTAATGACAAAATCGATGTTGTTAAGTCTGGCCACAATAAATCTGACATTAAAACTAGTGTCATTACTATAAGGAGAAGAAAATACCAGCCAATAAATGGGAGAAGATGTAGTTTCCACAGCTACCAAGGATTTAAACTCAGAATATACAAAGAACATCGCAAGTCAGTAAGAAAATCTATTAGAAAACTGGCAAAACCTTTGAATAGGTACGTTATAAAAAGAGATTTCAGGGGCGCCTGGGTGGCTTAGTCAGTTAAGCGTCCAACTTTCGCTTAGGTCATGATCTCGCGGTTCGTGGGTTCGAGCCCCGCATCGGGCTCTGTGCTGACTGCCAGCTCAGAGCCTGGAGCCTATTTCAGAGGCTGTGTCTCCCTCTCTCTCTGACCCTCCCCTGCTCACGCTGTCTCTCTCTCTCTCTCCTAGAAATAAATAAAAATATATATATAAAAAAAGAGATTTCATATGGAATATGTATATATAGGAAGAGATGTTCAGACTCATTTGACACTCAGATTGTCAAAATCGAGAATGTGTGAATATAACAAGTGTTAGAAGGATGTGCAACAATGGGAATTTTCATACTTTTTAGAAGAACAGCATAGAATTATCTACTAAAATTGAAGATAAACAGACTTTCTGGCCCAGCAATTCTACTTTTAGGTAATAACCTACAGAAACTATTGCATGTATGCATCAGCAGATAACGTACAAAAGTGTTCATAGCTACACAGTTTGTTATAGCTATGAATGTAATATGCCCAAATATCAATCAATAACTGAACAGAAAAGTAGATTATGAGATGGTCATATGACAGAATATGATACAGTAGTGAGGTCATAGCTACACAGTGACATGGAACTATTTTAAAAATACAATTTTATCTCATGTATTCTTGTTTTATTCTTTATGTGTTCAGTATGTGTGTGATACTTTATAAATTTTACATTGTAGAGGTAAAAAGTGTGGCACTGAGTTGGGGAAAGCATTCCCCCAGGCTTGCCTGGCTCTTGACCCCACAGCATGGGGTTCTGTGAGTATTAGGAGGTAGTAACATGTTCTAAAGAGGGGGGTCATAGCTATGGCAATGGTGAGATCTTCCAGTGCTCTGAGATGGGCAAAGCAGTGAAGAAGGGAAACATGGGTAGACACATGTGAATCATCCCTTCATCGGGGACACTTCACAGGTGGTGAGCTGAGTCTGGTCACCAGGCCTACATCCCTTTATCCTTTGTGATTTGAACACTGAAAGTTAAAAATCTAGTCATTTGGATATTGGGACCCTTGCAGCTAGTGGCATATTGATTACAGATATTTCACAAGTCTTGAAATAAACACTAATTTTTATAATAAATATACATTTCATAGCAAATGTTCTGGGAAGTTATTGTTTATGTGTATGAATCAGAAAATACCAATCCTTCCTAGTCAGATTACTTCTACTAACCTTGGTATATGACAATGACAAAACTTAGGTCATTGGAGACAATGAACACTGGAGTAATGACATGAATCATTTACAAGGTGCTGGGTGTGTAGGTGGGTGTGCATGGTGTGCAAGTGACTGTATCATCATATGTATGACACTCCACACTACAGAAGGTCACACATTTACCTTATATGCCTCATCACTGACAGCTTTGATGTTGGCTTCTCTCCATCTTCCTGGTACCCCGTCAATTACCTCCCGATAGTTCACGTAATAGCCAGTAATTTCAGCCCCTCCAGTCTTATCTGGTTGCTTCCATCCAAGAACCATTGAGTCACGACAACTTTCAAGACAAGTGATACCACAGGGTGGAGACGGTGCCGCTGTTGCAATATGAATAGCTCGTGAGTAGACAGAAACACATTTATGAGTCTATGTACATTAAACTCGTGTCATTTAGTGCCATGTGTGAGGGCTCTAGGGTCTTGCAGTATAAAGCAAAATTGTGACACTGATCAGTAACTTGGCATCTAATTTGGTGTATGAGAAAAAAGCCAACACCCAGTAAAAAGTGCACTGCAATTATTATTGCAAAGATAAAAAGAACCTGCCCCACCCCTCCATGGAAGAATAATTTTTGAAATACTAAAGCAAGATGGTGCAATAATATGAAAACAATTCTGTTACTCATAAGAAGACATATTTTCCCCAAGATATATATTTTTGTTTCTTTATGTGGTTTTGTTTCTATTTGCTCCTTGAGGAAAATGAAATAAATATATTAATTTCTGCCTCAATTTCCTTACTGAGAATTTCCATATTATTTCCAAATGGATAGCATTTCACCATTCAGGCATACATACCCTTGTGAGACTTACAACTAAACAAGTTCTGTCTACACACAAGAAAAATCTTTTCTGGAACTCAACTAAATGCTACCTTAAAAAAATTTTTTTTAAAGCTAGGAACAATCTGCCATGTGATTTTTCTCCTATTATATAACATTTTTTGCTACATTATTTTTAACCTGATGTTGGACTATTATTCATATACTACAAAATACTGACTCGGTGTCACTGTGTTTACTAGTGTGTAACCAGAAATACAGTTGGACAATGTTTTAAAAGACTTCCTTCATTTATGTGGCTTTGCTAATCAACTTTTGACCCAACTGCTAAATTATGGTTTTCGATAAAGACAGGGTGAGATGGTGGAAAGAAATCCATCTAGATGTGCAATAACATCTGAAAGAGTTTTCTAAATATTTATTTGGATTACAGAAAAAGAAGAACTATTTATTCTTATTCAAAAGATTCTCAGAACAATAAAGATTGTAAAAATAATACATGTGTTTCTCTTCCCCCTCACCAACCTCCTTCATTCTTTACATTAAAAAAGAAAGTTCTCTTTCACTCTCCCTATTAAAGAGCAATATTGAACGTGAATTCTCAAGTGAATATCCCATCTCAAGTTGAATGGACAAAAAAGGTATGAAAAAAATAAAGACGTTACAGAAGTTGGGGGTGGGGGCAGTAACAGGGAATGGAAGAGAGGCATGCTATAATTTGTCAGTATATGCTTATCAGTTCACTTTTATTTGATAAGAAAAACACTGTCTTCTAGAATATATAAGGCACAAGTACCAAATATCCTAATCAGAAAATTCTGGGCTTACTGATAAATAGTCTTAAAAAAATCAGTCCTGGGAATGTGATTCATATATCATAGAATTTAGTTTTATATGATTATAATACCCTGTTAAAATTTTTGTGCCAACTCAGAGAGATAATGTTACTCATATTTATTTGAATTAAATATGAAGGATAACTTGAAAACCTGAAGAAGAACAACAGAAGCTAATAACTATGATCCTGATTAAATGTGACTTCTTTGTAAAATATTTTCCCTATACATGTACTGAGCATGAACATTTCAAAGGATCTCACATAAGCTGTGATTATCAAATCCTTCGTGCTCTCAGCTCTAATTTCTTAACAAAATGAGGCCAAACGTGTGTCTGTCTGAGAAACCAAAAAGGACTTTGTAACCAAATTACCTTAAATATTCTACTGTCATTAAGCACAGTGAATTGTGTATAAAAGCCAAGCTCATATAAAATTACTTTTACAATTCATTAGACAAAAGTATTGCAAATGGAGAGCTGAAAACACAGAAAATTAAGAATATACATAGATGAAAGTGAACACGGATGGAAGAGTGTGATCCGGACAATGAGGTGAGGACACTGATGGAGACAGATGGAACAGTTGACTCTTTCGACTCTCACCTATGTCCTTCTTCTTTTTCAGAAGGTCAGACTTACTTTTCCCCTTAAGAGCTGCCTTCTGTGGTGATGGGGTAAGCTCTTCCTGAACTGTTTCACTTACTTTACTCACTTCTGTTTGGCCCAGGTTGTGAGCGCTACTGGGTAGTGAAGGTTTGTTAAGTTTGCTACCAAGCAAAGCATCTTTCTTAAAGGTTGGCCGGGAGGCTTCATGCATGCCTCCCCTGGAGTCTGTTAGTCCACCAGGTGTCTCATTCAGTTCAGGCCACACATCTGGAGACACTCCTCCCCCTACAATCACCAGATAACAACAGAAACACTTTGAGCCCAGACACAGTCCAAATCGCTCTTACTTAATAGAACAAAGGGAAAACAATCAGGACCACAAACAGAACAAAAGTAATCTTAGTTTAACAGAAATCACTCAGATTTGCAAGAAATATGGAAAGCATACGTTTCACGTAATTTAGACCAAGGCAACATTTCAACTTCTCCATTTTCTGGAAAAAGAAGAAATGAGAACCAAAAAACCACAGACAGAAACAGGAACCATTTTGATTTGCAGAACCCAAGTATATACAAGAAAAAAGCAAACGTCTGACATTTTTTGAAAGATATTAAGACCTCTATTCAATAGGATAAGGGGGCAGAATCATACAGTGCACAGACATATATTAAAGATCCTGATTTTATAACAGCTAGAATTATGTACATTACTGAAATATTAATGGTCTGTACCTCCCAACCTCAAAATAAAAACAAAACCATGTTCACCACTGTCCATAAGATAAGGAATATTAAAAAGTAATATGACAAACTGAGGACTGATGGGATGGGGGGAGGGCAAGGGGGGTGATGGGCATGGAGGAGGGCACTTGTGCAGATAAGCACTGGGTGTTATATGGAAACCAACTTGACCATAAACTATTAAGAAAAAAAAAAGAAAAGAAAACCCTAAATAAGGGAGTTCAGAGAACTTCCCATGTGGTGAATACATGGATGTGCTGGGAAGGCCACTGGCCTTGAGGGGGTGTGGAAGCTGCTTGAACTTGCCTTATGTACCTCTTCATCTGATTGTGTATTTGCATCCTTCATAATAAACTGTAATAAGTACAAAAAAAAGTAATATGACACGATAACTGAAGATAACTGGTATCAAATAATCTTTCCCTTCAAATGTGTGTTACTCTATCACAGACCTCATTTTTAGTGCTCTGCACTAACTGGGTCCCTTCCCTGCTTTAACTAAGATTGGGAGGCACATCATATACACACATACATTACTTTATTACTGGTTTTATTCTGTTGGTTACTTTGCGAGCAGAGGTGTAGCATATAATCAAGCAACCACACGTCTTGCACGAAATTTAGAGGAGTTTATAAAAAGCATGTTAAAGTGTTGTTAGTGAAAACAAGCCAGGCTATGTTGCAGGTGGAATGGCGTTTAGGTACAAAATGACGTGGGTTATGGGGGATATACCACGTCATGGAGCCGGATGGCCCCCCATACTCCCAGGATGAGTGGGAAGTTAGAATGGAGTTTCACACAATGGGAACTATCTGAGGAAGCTCGGACTTGTGAAGATGGCAAGGCTACAGATGCACAGAGTCTGGGTAAGTGATGAAGGTCTATAAAATGACGGCTATGGAAGGTTAGCTGTCACCTGGAGTCAGAGAGAATGATCATCTGAGGATGGAACCCTCCAGCAGTACTAGAAGCTTTAAAACCATTTCCAGTGAGGATGGTATCTTCCTTTATAACTTATATAAATTCACTTTTTTCCCCACAAACCTACGCAGAAGGTACTTACCGATAGCAGCTTTTACTTCAATTGCTTCTGAATCCTGTGAATATTCACTAAGTCCAGCTGCATTAACTGCTCTGACCCGGAAGATATAACTCTGGCCAGTTGCCAGTCCATGGCAAGTAAATCTAAAAGGAAAGAAAGTTTTAAAAAACTTTCCTAGGGGGAATATTAGACAAGATTATTTTAGCTTAACTGAACAATCTGGCTTTATAAAAACAATCCATAGAGAGATCAGGTAATGTATGCGCTTTAGACAAGAAGGCAGCTAATTAAGGCGATTTTCTAAACTCATCTATCAAACAATGCAGAGTCCTGATTTTCCCCTGAATGAAGTACCTTAACTTTTCCAAGCCTCTGTGTGCTCATCAGTAAGTAAAATGAGAATACTAATGCCTCCATAATAACTTTTGTGTAAAGATTGGCCATAAAGTATTTAAAGTACTTGTTTCCAGGCCTGGCATACAGGATACATTTAATAAATAATAGGTGATATTAATGATATCATTAATGGCTATTTCAGGTTTACACTTATGGCTGTAAGGCATTGGCTGCTCCCTGTTACAGAGGCCTAGTCACTGATTCCCTGCATGCCAGGGAAGGCATAATGACTTGAGAAATTACACTAGAATCTGAAAATAAGATGAAATATGGATAACCATTTAGATACGGGGATCCAGTAGTGAGATGTGAATCCATAGGCAGTTTTACACATAAAACGACCTCCCTTCTTAATAGCTATTATGATTATAAATAGCTGTTTCATGAATCACCGTAACATTTTAATCCATCCTTAACACTGTAACCAAAGGAAATAACAGGTCTGCTAATGACTCTATTACCATTAGTAAAGTTGGAATATTTAATGAAGGCAGTCATAAATTAGGCCAATCTTTAAGGTCAGCTCAGTTCAGCAAATATTTATTGAGTACTTCAGTGTTCCAGACACTGACCTAGGTACTGTGGACACAAAGATGAATAGAAAACAGTGCCTGCCCTTGAGAAGCTCCCATCTGTTTGTTGAAAGGCAGACCCTGCCTCACCCTCTATAAATATTTCTAAGCAGTCCCAGGAAAATCCTGGGAACTCAGAGTAACAGAGAAATGAGTAAACAGGCCAAGTGAATCTCTTGAAAAACATATTGGTTTCTCCCATTAATTGACTAGTCTCTATTCTCTCATGTTCTGCAACAGAAACAACTCATTCTATGGGGGGTCCTTGGACTTTAAAGTGGCCATGTCAGAAGCTGCCTAACAAGCCTGTATGACAAATCTGGTGGAGGAAGTCTGGGGGACCTCTCCTCTCAGATAGGTCCTAAATCAAAGGAGTCTCAGACTTTGGTTGCAGACCAGAATTCATCATCAACCTGCAAAGCTGGTTGATTTGAAAGCAGGAAACAAAAACAAAAACAAAAAACCCAACTCTCTCCATATTAGAAACATATGTAAAGAAGTGGCAAAGTATTCTGAACGTCCTTTTTTTGATGTTATTTATGTCTCCTTAGCACTGAGTTCAACCATGTTCAGAATTTGTAAAATGTTGATACTTTTTTCCTCTTCATTTAAAATGCCTGGGTATTTTATGTCAGCTGGAGCCTATCAGACCCTTGAAATCTTATCACTTCGGATAGTAAAGACCACAAAAGAGGGGTAAAAGGAACAAATAGTATAAAGGAAAAGAATCAGAAAAGAGCTACAAAGTGAACTCATCATAGCTGGCATTAATGTATTTCTAAGTGTTTAATATCCTAAGTAAACTTTTAAAAAAATATATAGCAGTAGATTATGTTCCATTTTAAATTCATTTGGATGTTTAAAGCATAATGTTTAAAAAAAAAAAATCTTCCTCATTGGATCCTGGTGCTGCTGTAAGGGTCCGTAGCCAATTTCCTCATGATAGCCTCTATGCTCTAGAGTCAGGAGGCTCCCCACAGCCCGCCCCCACCCCCACCGTGGTTACCGTGGGCCCTTCACCGGGTTGTTGTTGCAGGGCTCCCACTTGCCAGAGCCAACCACGCTTGACTCTATGTAGTACCCGACCAGCTCTTTAGCGTCTTTGGATTCCTCCCATGAAACTACCACTGACGTGTCTGTATTTCTACTTGGGATGATTTTGCCTGGGGCTTTCGGAATATCTGACAAAGGAGGAAAATGATGATCAAACTCAGGTGTGGTTTAAAAAAATTCATTCTTATCTCTTTCACACACACAAATACATTTTAAATAAGTAATCATGTCAAACATACAGGTGCTTTACTTTATATTTCTTAAAGCAGAAAATAAAAAGATAAATACATTAGTGTGGGACATCATGATAAATACCAACCCACTCCAGAAAAAAATACATTAGCAATACTGTCGAAATTCCCAGAGAAGCTTACTTTTCATAACCTCATCATTCATAAGAATGAATTTTTAAAATGTATCAGTCAAGTACAGTCATCAATTAAATTTATGATATGAAAGAAGGATGCCACCACCTTTGCTTTCCAGATCTATACATTCTAATGAAATTCTCGCTTTGGAATTTTTTCTTAAATTGAAGGAAAAGAAGTTTACAGTTGTTCAACCAAATTCCGCACTTACCAAGTTTATCCCCTACCACGGTCACTTCCGTTGCCTCTGAGGGCTCACCCACTCCTGCAGAGTTAGAGCAGCGGACCCGGAAACGGTAGGATTTCCCCTCCGCCAGGTCGAACAGAGCAAAGCGGGGGGACTTCACCGGGAGCTCTGTGTTCACCCGCTGCCACTTCTCTGTTTCTGCGTCACACTGCAGCCCAAACAGGGAGACCATTCATGGCACGACAAAACAGAGGGAAAGGCATCTGGCAGTCTTGTTTATCCACCAACAAACCACTTACCTGCTACTGTGAGTTGAACTGGAGGAAATGAGGATGAAGCATCTGTAGTCCATAGGGTTATCTAAGTCAAATAGGCTTTGCACTATTTGATAAATACTTTACTACTTCACTGACTTTATTAACCAAGTAAGATCATCAGTCTTACCAAAAACCTTATTTGGAGGACCGCTTGGGGTCAGATCCTTTTCTAATTCTTAGGGTGGGTAATTAAGTTTAATATGATAAGATACTTTAATTTTCACTGCTATAAACTGCTTTATTTTAATTTTAATGATCCAGAATATCATTCAGGTCTGTGCTCAAACACAACCTCCTCAGAAAGCGCTTCTTGATTACCCCCTCCGTATCCTATCAAAGAATCTAAAAGAGTTCTTTGCTCCTTTCTCATCACTTTCTATCCCTTACCTTGCTTTATTATTTTTTCAAAACACTTCTCTCTATTTGAAATTAAGTTATTTGTTTGTCATCTCCTCCAATGAAAAATAAATTTCACTGAGCTGAGTTCAGGGAGCTATCTTGCTTACTGCTATACTCCAGAATCTAGAATTGTATCTGACGCATAGGAAATAATCCACAATTGTTTTTTTCTTGAATTAATGAATTTTTTTTTAACTTGGAAGGAAGGAAGGAAGCTAATGAAAGATAAAGATGTTCTTTTTTCTTGCCCATATTTTAGAATAAATTATGGGAAAAACTAATTTAAAGGAATTCTACTCTTGGAATTAAAGTGATCTAGGGTGATTCTGAAATCCTTGAAAGGATGTGGTAAATATTTGCACTTTGGTAGAGAATATAGTGAGAAAACTATCAGTAATCTTCAGTGATCCTTTCCCCCTCCTATTTGAACTCTCAATTCTGCCCAAGGTCAGCAGAAATGATTTTGCTTCGGAACTTTTGAACAGTTTCAAGAGACTTTTCCAGAAATTCAAGCCTGGTGATATAGTGACCAGTTGTGAAGGACGATACGTTCTTGGGACTATAAGAATACCAGTATATCACTTGGCATAATCCTCATGGATTTGAAATGGGAGACAACGTGGTATGGTGGAGAGGACCCAGAGGCATCCACTGTGGTCCTAGCTTTGTTAAGAATGAGACATATGACCTTGGGAAAGTCACATGAGTATTCTTTGGTCTCAGTTTTATCACTTGTAAAAGAAGCAAATGTGACAAGATAGCCTCTCAAGACCCTTGTAGAATCTTTCATGATGTGTCATTGTGTGTGGGAAGACAGAGAGGATAAATTCCCCCTAAGCAGTCAATCTGCTGATAACTGAGGGATAAAATTCTCCCAGACCTTCAAATCTTTGGTTTATGGCTTCAATTCATTTTGAAACATTCTCCCCTGGGGAATATATAACAATTATCAGTCATTTATACTTTCATAATAAAAATAATAGCTGCCTTTCAGTATGCTAAGAGCTTTATGTCATTGTAACTCTTTAATCTTCTGAACTATGCTCTGACCTAAGTATTGTGGAGGTAGCACTGTGTGATTATCCACGTTTTCCAGAGAAGATGGGCTTAGTAAGGCTGAAAGGCAGCAATGTATACTAACTGGATACAGTATATGAAACTGAGCCAGACTGCCTGGGTTCAAATCCTAGCTCTGTCTCTTACTAAAGGCATGACCCTGAGCAAATTATATGCCCCATTGATGCCTCAATTTCCTCATCTACAAAATAGGCATGATGAAAATAAAAGTATTTCCCTCATAAAGTTATTGTAAGTATTACTGGGTGAGTTAACATGTGCAGAGTGCTTAGAACAGTGCCTGGTCCTTGGTAAACATTAGCTATTTTCATTCCTGCATGCAGAAACAGAGCAGCAAGTGATACAACCCTTATCTCTGACAGACCAGATATTTGATAAGGGAATGAGAGAGAAAAGAGCAGAAGACATAAGACATCTGAGAAAAAAGTTTGGGGCTGAGAAGAACACAGTAGGATAGGAAGGCTGGGAGCACGGGAGACTGATTCATCCAATCCATTGCTAATAAACCTCTCAATATCAACCATTTCAGGGCTCACAGACATGGTGTAACCGGGCATAAGCTGTAGCCATGAAGGGTGACTCTGTGCTTTACGTACATGCAAATTCTGTTAAACAGTTTTATAAAGAAGAGCAAGCTCAGGGGTCATTGAAGAAGTCGAACTCTCATGGACATGAACATTCTAGAGATGAAAATGTGTTGTGGGACAAGAGCATGAGGAACATTTCCTTTAAAAAGGTCAATGTACTAGAAGTGGCTCATCAGAAATAACTTGAGACTCAGCTCAGTAGGGAGTTTGATGCTTGGATGGTTCTGTAAGTGTGTCCTAGGTCTCTGGACATGTTCTGCTCCCCTAGTACGTCAACATCCTGAACCTTTTGTATATGTCACCCGTGCCTTTACAGGCCTCTCCGCTCACCCTGCACTCGAAATGTTCCCTCTGTTCCACACTAACAGATTTGCTGGTGGACGAACACTTAAATTTTTAATCACAGACTCCTATGTATTCAGATCTAGGGAAGTTAATAGACTTTCCTGAAGAAATTAGAGTTTATGTGACCAGAGGAAATGTTCAACAGAAGCCAAAGTTGACTCATTTGAAGAAAATGCCTCAGTGGTATATTGTTACTGTGTCATTATTATAGGAAAGATGGTAATTACTGTCAGAGAGCTTATTCAGAACTCTCTTCCTGTGGAGCATTTCAAAAAGATTCAGCAGAGGGTATGTATTAAGCATACCAGGAAATAAACATTTTCCACTCTAGTCTTGCCCTCTATTAAAAAACAGAAAAAGAAGAAAAGAAAATTTTTAAAATCAGAAATGCTACTCAAGTTCTATTTAATTTGCGGTTAATATCCAGAAAATATACAAATTAATAACAATAAAAATTTTAATATATTTTTAGTAAAATCAGATTCTTTTGAAAGATGTCCATACTTCAAATTAAAGAGATAATCTATTTGTTGTTACCAATGTGCTAGGGATAAGGAGAAGTGAGGCATGCTCCTGAAAGACACAATAAATGTCTTTACCAAGAAAATAAATGAATACATTTATTAATTAAAATAGGAAAACCAGTTTTAATGCTAGTACAATTTTTTCTGATGATGTGAAATAACAAAAGGCCATAAAGATAGTTGTACATTACTTTCATGTCATTGCCTAATTTGCAGATGTTTGCAAGCATCTATATGCCAATGATGTCTATTCTCCTATAATAGTTATCAGGGAAGGCAACCTAATAGATGTTCTGAAATTGAATGATCAGAATAGCATTAAGGATGAAACACAAAAGCGCTTAGGAAAACTCACCAAGCTCTGTTATTTTTGATAAAGAGACCTTTTCTATAATTTCACTATGAAGGTAAAATGTAAAGTAAATGACAGCTTATCATGTTATCACACAATTTTATAAAAACAAAATACATGGAAAATACAGCCAATTGTTTCATTCACTGTTCTTCAAAAATAATGGTGCCTGGCCACCAGTATAAATGTAAATGTTCTTACAGGTAACAGGAAATAGCTTATTTTAGTCTCATTTATTTGAAATTACACATTAATCAAAACTTTCTTAATGAATGCATTTTGAACTTCATTTTAAGTAAATTCTCTTTAAACACCCCCTCCCAGGAGCAGTTATGTTTTGCCTGGCAGGAACTCCTCCCATGTGTGTGCCCTTACTGGGGCTCTTGCCCCAAATAACGTCCTGTCCAGGCCTTGGCTTTTCTCCATTTTCTGGGCATAAATACTTACTGTAACTGCCCTCAGATCTGTGTATATGATTGATTCACATATAATTCTCATCATTCCACCCATGTTAGGCCTTCATTACACACTGCCCTCTCCAAAATCATGACAATTAAATTGCAAGACATTTGAAGGAAAGAACTAGCCAATATCTCATGCTGTTTTGCAATCCCCGACCCCACCCTACCACTTGTGCGTAGAGCAGGGCTAGCCAAGGGCCAGGCAGCATGTAAGGACTTTCTCCCCTCACCCTCCACTATCCGACTGTATTCTGAAAGTATTGTCACTCCTATTCCTCTGGCTCATCTACCCTCATTGATCTTCAGTTTTGACTGTGGAAGACAATTATAGAGAGATGAAAAGCTATTACTTGAGCAAGAGAGACAGAGAAAGCTTCTAGAAAACTTATATATGAACAATCTACAGTTTCGGGAGCATTTCTCTTCATAAAAGGGTTATAATCTGGGGTCTGTGGACATCTTAAGAGTCTGTGGGTGAGTGTCACAGATCCATGCACCCCCTGAACTTTCAGGCAAAGTTCTGTGGGATATACATTTTTCCATGAAGATTGTTCACAGTTATTACAGGTTTGAAGAGTTCAGGACACAATGGAAATTTAAGCTCTATTTCTAAAGAAATCTTTAGGAAGTGGCATGAGGTAATAATGTTTGATCCCAGAGTCTTACCTTTTCCACAAAGTACAGAATGCCCTCGTGGCCACGCTGGCCAGGGGGCTTCCAACTTAGCACCACATAGCTCCGGGTGGCTTCTGTGACAGAGAGGTCTGTGGGGGGCCCAGGAACAATGCCCTCTGAAAAACAATGAGGAAAGGTGAAAAGCACACACTCTGGGAAGCCCAGCGTGCTTCAAGAGTCATAGATGCTTCTCTCCTACTAGGGGAAGAGTTCATTACACTCCACAGTCTAAAGAAGCACCCCAACTCTGAAATCCTTCCTAAAATATTCATTCACTCAAAGCCACAATTTTACTTTCTTTGCTTGACAGTTTTGATTTTCTTTCTGATTCTTAAAACAGTAGTAATGACATAAGTTATATTTTCTGTACATCTTATATCAGCTTTTTATACAATATCTTTTCAGGGCACCTGGGTGGCTCAGTCAGTTAAGTGTCCAGCTTTGGCTCAGGTCATGATTTCAAGGTTCATGAGTTCAAGCCCCATGTTGGACTCTGCGCTGATAGCACAGAGCTTGGAACCTGCTTCGAGTTCTGTGTCTCCCTCTCTCTCTGACCCTCCCCTGCTCATGCTCTATCTGTCTCTCTCTCTCTCTCTCTCAAAAATGAATAAATGTTAAAAAATTATAGAATATCTTTTCAATATGTTTGGAAAGCAAACAAACTTGGGATATGAAGATAGTATATTCTCTAGGGCAGAAAGTTGACTTGTTTTCTGCCCAGGATAGTAAAGATAATGTCCTTCTTCAGAGAAAGGTTGGGTAGATTTGTTAGCAGCCCCCTTTCAAGGAGTCCTAAGCACAAGGTTTCTCAGATGTGACACAAATGTACTGTGTGTGCACACCCATCTGTGCTCCTCCATGTGACCCTGTGGGACTTGGTTGTGGGGGTGGGGGCAGTGCAGAGAAAAATAATGAGAACATGAAGCTCATGCTGTCTACTATGCTGTGAATTATAGAGTCCTTTGTTTCTGATCTAGGAGTCTCTTGTCTTTTGCCAGCATCTATGAAACTTTGGTATAAAAGTTGTTAGCTTGTAAGTAGAGTAAAGTTTTAGAGCCTCCATAGTTCCTGACATCAGAGTAACCCTTCCACATCAAATAACTAAAATACCATGCAAAATACATGAAGCAGCTGTTGATAGACATGGGGTATTAGCTGGCCTAGGACAATGATGCCTGATAGAAGAAAAACAAATTAAGTGAGCTCTACCATTGTCCTAGTTTATTGTCTGGAGAGAATTTCAAGATAGCAGCTCAGGAAGAGGAACGCACATAGAGCCTGGCAGTCTCCCCAACTGGAGGAGAAAAAGCTGGAATTCCAGGAAGGGCAAGGTATATACCTTGACAGAATCAGAAGGATGAATACGGGAGGAAAGGGCTGTACTGAGAGAGAGGCTTCAGAGATCTGCAGAGGGTCCTTCTGGAGTGCCCACCTGAGTATTGATCAGCACGTGCATATGAGGAAACTACTTGAGGCTGGCGGAAACCCACACAAAAGAATTGGAGAGAACAATCCTCAAAGCTCTCATGGGGCCTGGGAGAGTCCATATCCCACCATTCAGAGTGGAAATCTAATTCCCACGCATCAGGTAGAGTACTGCTCAGGAGGGTATTGCCTCTGTAGTATGGCCAAATTATCCCTAGACTAAAGGCTGTTCTGATTTCACCTAACAAAAGCAAGCCTTGAAAGATCAAATTGTTTCCCCAGAACAAAGTTGAAGAGCATTTATAAAAATACAAAAGTATCCAGCACCAAGCAATGTTAAGTTCAAAAGGTCTGGCATCTCATGAAAAATTATTAAGTATGCAAAGAAGCAAGAAAATATAGCCCAATTCTGAGGAGAAAAATCAATCAATGAGAATAAAACCAAAAATGTCACAGATGATAGAATTAGTAGACAAGGATATAAAAACAGTTATTATAAATATATTCCATATGTTCCAGAGGGTAAAAGATTAAACCTGTTAATTAAAGACATGGAAAATGTAAAAATAATACAAACTGTTCTAGACTTCTACAGCTGTATTTTATAAAGCCTTAAATGAAAACAAAATCCACACACTGACTGGAATTCACAGCAAGTTAGACACTGAAGAAAAGGATAGTAAAATTATGACACAGTAGTAGAAAGTGTCTAAAACACAGAAATCCAGACTGAAAGGAAAAATGGACATCGCACCAGTGAGCTATGGATTCAAGTGGCATATAATTGGATTTCCTAAAGTAGAGAGGAGAGAAAGGGATACAGAAAAAAATGTTTAAAGAAATACTGGTGAGGGGCACCTGGGTGGCTCAGTCAATTGAGTGTCCAACCTCAGCGCAGGTCATGATCTTGTGATTCATGAGTTCGTGCCCCACATTGGGCTCCATGCTGGCAGCTCAGAGTCTGGAACCTGCTTTGGATTCTGTGTCTCCCTCTCTCTCTGCCCCCTCCCCACTCATGCTCTGTCGTTCTCTCTCTCTTAAAAGTAAAAATAAGCATTTTTTTAAAATACTGGTGAAAAAATTTCCAAATCTGATGAAAACTGTAAACTCGTATATCCCAGGAACTTGTATACCCTAAGCACAAGACACATGAAGGAAACAGCACAAATGCATATCATAATCAAATTTGTAAATCCAGTGATAAAAAGAATCTATTAAAATCAGGTAGAGAGAAAAAGATTTGAGGAACAAAAATAAGAATAACAATAGTCATTCTCATAGTGTAGGTCTGAGCTACAATGGACCATCCATTCTAAAACACTGAAAGAAAAACTGCCAACCTAGAATTCTATAGCCAATGAATATATATTTCAAAAATGAAGATAAAACAGAGACTGTTTTGGACATACAAAAAATTAAATAATTCATAAACAGCAGGCCTGCACTATAAGAAATATTAAAGGAAATGCCTGAGGTACAAAGAGATCTACCCAGGGGCACCTGGTGGCTCACTAGGTTAAGCTAATAAGATAACACAGCTAAAATGGAATAATAAAAAAATACTAAATCCAAAGAAAGTAGAAAAAGAGGAGAAAGGAAACAAACACATGGAATAGATAGAAAATAAATAGCAAGATAATAGATTTAAATCCGACCATATCAATAATCACATAAAATATAAATTGTTCAAACACACTAGTAAAAAGGTAAAGATTACCCAAGTGGATAAAAAAAATCAACACCCAGCTCTATGCTGCTTATAAAATTGTATTATAAAAAATACAATTTAAATATAAAGACACACATAGATTAAAAGTAAAAGGATGAAAATCATGCCATGCTAACACTAATAAAAAGAACAACAGGGGCACCTGGGTGGCTCAGTTGGTTAGGCGTCTGACTTCGGCTCAGGTCATGATCTCACGGTTCATGGGTTCGAGCCTCGCGTCGGGCTCTGTGCTGACAGCTAGCTCAGAGCCTGGAGCCTGTCTTCAGATTCTGTCTCTCCCTCTCTCTCTGACCCTCCCCTGCTCATGCTGTCTCTATCTCTCTCTCTCAAAAATAAATAAAACATTAAAAAAAATAAAAATAAAAAATAAAAAAAATAAAAAGAACAACCCTGGAATGATTGTGTTAATATCAGACAAAGTAGAATCCTAAGCAAAAAATATTACTGTGAATAAAAAGTATCACTTTATAATAATAAAGTGGCAATTCATTAGAAGATAAATTATTTTTGCATGTAATAACAAAACTCAAACTACATTAAGCAAAACCTGGTAGAACTGCAAGAAGGAATACATAAGGCTACCTTTCAGTCAGAGGTTTCATCACTGCTCTATCAATTTGATAGAACAGCTAGGTAGAAAATCACTACGGATATAGAAGACTCCGTTGAAATCTCCCTGAGTTTTTAATAGAAAGTAATAAGCTGATTTTAAAATTTACATGGAAATGCAAAGACAGAATAGCAAAAACAACTTTGGGGAAAAAATTGGAGGACTAATTCTACCTAATTTCAAAACTCTGAAGCTCTTTATTTTTTTGTGTGTGTGTGTGTGTGTGTGTGTGTGTGTGAAACTATGAAGCTTTTTAAAACAAAAACAACCTGAAGCCTGTAAAAGCTATAGTAATCAAGACAGTGTGACTGGTGTAGATAAAATAAAATTGACCAATGGAGAGTCCAGAAACAGATTCACAAATATGCAATTGATTTTGACAATGGTGCCAAGGATATTCAATGGGAAAAGGATGATCTTTTGAACAGACTGCTGAAATAATTGGATACCCATATGCAAAATGATAAGGATAATAAGAATAACAACTTGGACTCTTCACACAATATAGAAAAAAATTGATTTGAAATGGAGCATAGATTAAAATCTAAGAGCTAATGCTACAAAATTTCTACAAAACAAAACAAGAAAGATATCTGAGTAAACTTGATTTGGCAAAGATTCAAGCATGATGCAAAAATGGCAATATACACATAAAAAGATGCCCAACATTGTTAGGAAAATGTAAATTAAAGCTGCCATACACCTCCTATAAAATACCACTCCTGGGGATAACGTGGACAACTGGAACTCATTCATATACTGCTGATGGGAATGCAAGGTGGTACAACCATCTTGGAAACAGCAGTTTCTCTCAAAATTAAACACACCTACCATATGACCTATCCATTCAACTCCTAGGTATTCATCCAAGAAAAATGAAAGCATATGCATATGTCTCTACAAATACTTACTAAGGATGTTCATAGAAAATTTTGACAATAAATGGATGAAAAAATTGAAATGAACTGATATATACATCAACATGAATAAAGCTCAAAATAATTCTGCTGAGTGAAGAAAACCGGATAAAAATGAGTATGATCCCATTTGTCCAAAAGTGTGAACAATGCAAACTATAGTGACAGAAAGCAGAGCAGTGATGGTCTGGAGATGGGGCAGAGGTAGGAGAAAGAAATTACAAAGGGGCCTGAGGAAATTTTAGGGGGGATGGGTATGTTCATTATTTTGATCATGGTGACAGTTTCACAGGTTTATACACATGTAGAATTTATCAAATTATGCATTTTACAGATATCAATTTACTGTATGTCAATTGTACCTCGATAAACCTTTTTTAAACAGTGATTCTCTGAAAATATGTTTCTTTATGACATCCAAATATTTTAGAATGTTCTTTCTAAACATCTTAAATACTATACACTGTACCCTTCACAGTAAAGGATAAACCACATGGCAAAACATGGGTGATAATATCTGGGGAAAACCAAGTTTTACCTGAAGGTTCTTCTTCAGTGACAATGATCTGTCCAGTCCAGGGTGCTGAAGGGCGACCTAAACAGAGATAAATTTAAAAATCACAAAATTCATAAATGCAGTTTCAACTGTATTCACAAACTGGCCATATTAGTCAGAATTGGGTTTGTTATTAGTTTGCTTAGGTATTTTCATTAAAAAAATTTTTAACATTTACTTATTTTTGAGAGACAGAGAGAGATGGAGCATAAGCAGGGGAGGGGCAGAGATGGAGACACAGAATTGGACATAGGCTCCAAGCTCTGAGCTGTCAGCACAAAGCCCAATGTGGGTCTCAAACCCACGACCTGTGAGATCATGACTTGAGCTGAAGTCAGAAACTCAACTGACTGAGCCACCCAGGCTCCTCTGCTTAGGTATTTTGATAATAAATCTTATTGAGCACGTATATGGTGTTGTGTCTTCAGGGGACTCAATCTGCTACAGCACAGAGCCTGCCTAGTTGGAGTCAATATTTCTGGAAATGTACTTTATTTAACAAGCAAGGTAAATAACCTGTGTTCGTTTACTATTCAATATAGATCTCTGTAAACATGTAGGTCCTCTCATGTCTTCTTAAGAGATAGCATGTATTTGGGGGAAACATTTCTGGAACAGTTGTAAGCCCAGTAGTTATTTATCTGCAATACTGAAGCTCAAAGAGGAGAAGGGGGCTAATCCTGCAGTACATACAGTTCAATGAAAGCAATTTCTTTCCATTGTGTTTTGAAAAGTGTTATTGAGGAAGGAAACCAGTTTAGGTGTGGAGTAAGAAAAATTGGTGAGATGGGCAGGAAAAGAGTAAAATGCATTTAAATTTATTTACTTCATACATTCATTGAAGAGAAGATTCACTTCTGTGTTCCCCCAAATAGCAGAAAGAGAATGGTATAACTCCTGCTTTATCAACAGACTTTTCACCATAGTTTGTACAGAAACAGGTAATATGTAAGATAACCTATTTTCAATTCAAACAAATCTTATTTTCATTGGAATTTATTTAAAAAAGGAGTAAATGAAAGAATGAGATGGAATTAGGAAAGAGGGAGGGAAGTGAAAAGTAATTAGAGGGCAATCAAGGAGCCTGATTAGAAAAAGTCTTTCTGGAGCGGAGCTTTTTGTGATGCCATACATACACCTNCTAAGGTAAGAAATAAAATAAAATAAAATAAAATAAAATAAAATAAAATAAAATAACACTGTAAATATGACATAGACCAGCAGTCATCAACTAGGGTGATTTTGCCCCTTAGGGACATTTGGTAATGTCTGGGGACAATTTTGATTGTCCCAATGGGGAAGGAAGGTCGTCATTGGCATCTAGTGGGTAGAGGCCAGGGATGCTTCTAAACATCCTACAATATAGAGGACAGCCCCCTTACAACAAAGAATTATCTGGCCTAAAATGTCTATAGGGCCAAGGATGAAAAATCTGGCATAGACGGAAGTGTTAATTTCCAACAATTTTTTAAATGTCATTTTGTGGTCTCTATTATTGAGGATACGTATGGGTTCCCATGAAACAAATGCAGAGCATACTTCATATACTAAGGTTTTGACACTGAGACTTGGAGTTTAAATATATGAAAAGATTATCTGTGACTGTCTGATATGGAAACTCAAGTATAGCTCAGATATAATATTATAAATGTGTTTTTCCATTGATATAAAGAAACTCATAGTTTGTAGATATTAATACTCTAAGGGGAAAATTATAGGTTAAGAAATTTACCTTATAATTTTAAGAATTAAAGAAAAAACATATTTGGAGTGTGCTAATAAAAATTAATAAAAATGTTTCCCAGTCTCTTGATTATCATATTTCACTTCAAACAGAATGCCCAACTCAATAAGGAGAAGTTTTCTGAATCAAATAAAAATAAGATAAAAAATAAAGCTCTTACCTCGCAAATACAGAGAACAAACAGAAGGTTGCTGGAGGAGTTGTGGGAAGAGGGAGGGGCTAAATGGGTGAGGGGCATTAAGGAATCTACTCCTGAAATCATTGTTGCACTATATGCTAACTAACTTGGAGGTATATTTAAAAAGAAATAAATTATTTAAAAAAATTTTTTTTACAATAAAGCTCTTAGTGAATTGATGAGTCAAGAAAACAAATTGGGTTTTTTTTGTTTTTTTCCCCTAGAATTTTCTGACCGATAAAGGATTTCCTATTCTCTTCTCCCTCTAGTGGAAGGGAGAGGAATGACCTCACAATGAGATCTACTGTAATTATAAATCTATTTAAAAAAAGGTTCAAGAAGATCTTGAAAATTGAAAAACGCTTACTTTTCAGTCTAGCTTTCTCAGCTGGATCCAGAGCAGCCACGGGCTCAGAAACTCTAGACGGTAGACCTATTCCAGTTTTATTCACAGCTCGAACTCGGAATATGTAAGAACGACCTTCTATCAACCCAGTGACTGGGAAACGAGCAAACTTCACAGGTGTGTCATTGCATTGAGACCAGATATCTGTGCCCACCTCACACCTGAGGGAAAGAGAGTGGTCAATAAGAATATTAAAAAAGTCTGAATAAATTAATAGCTCAGAAGCTGCAAACCCACCCAATTGCTTCAGAGCTCCCTATAAAATATCCAGCTCAAGTGTGGTTCAATAGTTATTTAACTGCATGTACTCAGTTCCACTCAACTGCAATGTATCTTCTTTAATAAGAAAGAAACCTCAGATCCTTTCTCAACACATATACTTTCTTTAAATGCCCTGAATACTAGCAGCTGAGGGGTCCTTGTGGGCAGAGGAACTTTGGGGAGAAAAGGAGGAAGCAGCAGACAGGTATATACAATCTTAATATTGGAGAGACTGAGAGGGAGGATCCCCCAGACAACTCCCTGGCTGACGTCTTCAGTTCCCTTGTTGGTGACTTCTTTGTCTTCTTTACACATTTTCTTTTAAAAATAAAAATTTTGTTTGAGGAAGTTAACATCTTAAATGTACCTGTTTATACTGTAGTTTGGAAGGAGCTCACTTTTTTTCCTTAAGTAATCTCTACACCCAATGTGGGGCTCGAACTCATGACCCTGAGATCAAGCATTGCATGCTCTACTACCAACTCAGCAGCCAGGCACACCTAGAAAGAGCCCACTTAAATGATCATTTTATGCTACGTGGGTAGAAGGGTGAAGAAAGTATTATAATATATTTGTTTCTTAACAGATGAGATTGATGTGATGCAGGGAAATTCTCAGGCCTGGCAGGGAGAGATTATGTGCTTGGAACCTCTGATTTCTAACTGGGTGCTTTTACAACACTCAGTATCTGGGGATGGAGTGGTCACACCCTGGGAGACAAAGGTGGCAGTTCATATCATGCTATTGGCCTGGGGGGCTATTGGTCCTCTAACCCAGGGGGTTAGGGGCTCAGCAGGGATTAAATTATACAGCGTCAGGATTAAGTAACTCATCAGCTTTTATGAGAAAACTGAACTTTTAGTTTATGTCACTTCCCCAACATGGCTGTATGTATAAAAGGTCTAGTTTTCAAATAATTCTGATGGGGAGAGAGTTCTAATGGCAATGAAAAGCGGGTCAGGGTGGGAGGTTTCTCTTTACTTCCTCAGCCTCACCCTTCAAGTTTTTGATATAGACAATAGACATTTTCCTCACCCTATGTAAAGTGCTGTAAAATATGGCCTCAATCCCTGGCTCTCTCCCTTAAATCTTGCCTTTGTAGAAATTCTGGAGCTGCTCTGGGTCGGGTTTGGGAGGGAGCCAAGACACCTAGGACAATTCTTCAAACTGCCTCTGTATCCAGAGATTCTCCCTTTCTCCCTATGCAGATGCTGTCATGGTGACCTAGTGATTACTAGAGTGTGCTTCTCAACCCTCATGTGAGCAGAAAGAAAGGTGGGAAGCAGCTGATCTAGAAATGTCTACAGCATGTTGGAGCACAAAGGACACAAACATATGGTCAGGCTGATATTTGAATTCTAGTTCTGCTACTTAACTACCTGTGTGACTTTAGGCAACTTAGGATTTTCTCATGAGCACGTGGCTTTGGGCGAGCTACTGTTTGCTACTCATAATGAGAGTATCTACCTTTCAAATGGTGGCTATGGGTTAATAGTTAATATATGTGAGGTGTTTAGAACAGTGCGGTGCACACAGCCAAAGTTTAATAAATATTAGCCACTAATGAATGGCTAATAAATAAATAACATGAATATAGTTATTTTCATGATGACTAAGCAAAATGTACTACTAATTGTTGCTGGTCTTTTACTGATTAAGTTTGCAAATCCCTTGAAAATCTGCCAAAAACAATAAGGCAGTCTATAAAAATGAAAAAGAATCTACCTAAAACTTCACAATTCATCATCACTAAATGACAAAATAATGTGGAAGAATTTAGTATGTGGTTAAATAGAATATTATTTATTTTAAATATTTCTCTGCATGGTATTGAGCCCAATAGGCATATATATTTTTATAATGATTTTTAAATGTTTATTCTTGAGGGAAATAGAGACAGAGTGTGAGTAGGGGAGGGGCAGAGAGAGAGGCAGACACAGAATCTGAAGCAAGTTCCAGGCTCTGAGCTATCAGCACAGAGCCCAATGTGGGGCCTGAACCCATAAACTGCAAGATCATGACCTGAGCTGAAGTTGGATGCTTAACCGACTGAGCCACCCAGGCGCCCCAATAGGCATATATTTACTTATTACTATAAATATTAGGTTTACTACATCGTAGTACAAACCTATTGTACAACAGTGGCACAGATTATCTGTCCCTAATGGTTTCTACAATTAGATTCTATACTAAAAAATGGAAAGAGAATTGGAGCAACTATTTGAATAGAAACTAAGTCAGATAATAATGTATTTAGGTTGATAATCTAAATTTGTTGTCTGTATTGTCCAAACTCACTGTATAATTAATGTATAAGACCCAATTGCTATAAATATCTGAAGTTCTAAGTTTTGGAGAATGTGAACTGCAAAAAGTTAAAGAAAGAATATGGTTTAATACTATTGATATTTGTTATTTGTCTAACTTAAAACCACATCCTGTGATGTAAGTAAGATTTTGTTAGTATTCCTAAAGTATGATTGTTTAAACTGCTTAATATTTTTAAGCTACTGACATATTAGGAATATGGATATTAAATATATTGGACACCAGTTGTTTCCAAAGTGGTCTCTAGAATGTCTACAAATTCATGGCATCCTTGCCAAATTAGTGACTTGCATTAGTAATCACATTCAAAAATTGTCTTTGGGATTTAGGTCAATATATAGGGGGGGTGTGTGCCTGTATGTTTGTGTGTGAGAGAGAGAGAGAGACAGAGACAGAGAAAGAGAGGGAGAGAGACAGAGACAGAGAAAGAGGGAGAGGAGACCAGAAAACAAAATATTTCATGTAGAAATGGTGGGAGGAATCGAGCATGCATCTCTATGGCCAAATTACTCTAACTGAAACTAGACTAAGTACTAACTTATCAATAAAATATCCCAGAATAGGACTCCCTCCATCTACAGCTGGCTGTTTCCAAGAGATGATGATATAATCTTTGTTGGCATCCAAGCACATCACGTCTAAGGGAGCGGCTGGGGCTCCTTCAATCTCTGCATCAGCATCTGTGGAGACAGAAGGATCTCATTAACCCTCTCAGATAAGCTCCATCACAGTCTGGCAATCCAGGACTTAGTGCATACATTTCCTACCACACTCATAGTGGCTACATCTTTGGTTCAAGTAGGGCAAGCTTCAATCTTGTAATTTGTTTACCAACATGATGATGTGTGTTTTGATCATCAGCACAAAGAACATTATGTTAGAAAGGACACTCAAAAGGACCCATGACCTTTGCTTCATAGCCTTTGCCTACTCAAAATGTTCTAAAGGAAAATAACTATGGAGATGTCAGGAATTGCTATCAGAAAAATCTAAGGTGAGCCGAAACTGAAAATCTGTTCTTAAGACATCTCTGTACAGGGGCGCCTGGGTGGCTTAGTCGGTTAAGCATCCGGCTTTTGCTTAGGTCATGATCTCGCGGTTCGTGGGTTCGAGCCCCACGTCGGGCTCTGTGCTGACTGCCAGCTCAGAGCCTGGAGCCTATTTCGGAGTCTATATCTCCCTGTCTCTCTGACCCTCCCCTGCTCACGCTGTCTCTCTCTCTCTCTCTCCTAGAAATAAAAAAAAAAAAAAAGATATCTCTGTACAATGTTACTCAGAAACATGAGCCCTTCCAAAGGGGAACAAATAGTCCCTTCTGTTACCTTCTGGATGCATCCACAAGAGAATTAAAAGCTTTAGCCATCCCTCTGCTCGGCACTACCATTTTGGAAGAGAAAGGAAAACATTCCTTTTAATCAAATGTTTGTTCCCAAACTGAAGACACTTGCGAAAGGAATGCTGAAGCAATATCCACATCTGAGTGGAGTTTATCTGAGTTTAGCAAAAGTCCAGGAATATACAAGAAAGAGAGGGCAGTGACTGTTTACAAAACAGGATCCTCTGACAGTGGGTGTCCTCAGCACTGTCTTCAGGCATAGATCACACAGTGAATCCGGGATGTTTTGAGGAGGGGAGCAAGGGGAATGAAAATAATCAGTTAATAGCCTTTTAAGTGAGATTAAGATGAGAAGTGGAGTTCCTGGAGGTGGGGTCCACATTGCCAATTCCTCCTGACCTCCAGCCAAACTTTTCATAATTGTAGTTAATAGGAGAGGAGGCTGAGACACATTGGAGCCGCTCAACTCAGGGAAAACACTCCTGTTGACTGCATAAATGCTTTTTTTTTTCCAATGAGGTACACTTCTGTAACTCTTATGAATTATTAAAACATTTGATAACAAGGCAGAGCTATCTGTGCCTTGTTAGGTTTGCCTTACCTGCGAAGAGCTCAAGTCACTTTGGTTTTGAATATTCTGTTTTTTGCCCTATGAACCTGTAGGAAAGTGTTTCTAGGCACCTTCTCTGGCATAAGTGCTGTAGGAGAACTAATTAAATCATGGTGCCTAAAAGCAAGCATTTTGGTGGCGAGAAACTTCTTTCCTTTCAGGCTTTGAGAGCACTGGATGGGGGCAGAGCCTGCTGATGGTGAAGTTAGAGCAGAGCTGGAAAGGGGTAGAGGGGCTGAGGTTAACAGGCTTAAGTAGCAAAAGAGGGAGGCTGGAAAGATGCCCATTTGGGAGGGGACAGTTGCCAACCTCTGCCCATGTCCTTTTGCTAAAGGCCCATAATGTAACAACCAGCAATCCCTGAGTTGATAGAGCAGTTTAGTTTGCTGAATATACATTATGTATAACAGAACCTGTCAGACAGTAGACATTTTGGGAGTCCTTTTACAGCATAGTTATAGCATTGTTTGGACTATGCCCTTCTTGGGGTGGGCCTGACAGTCCCACTATCCCACTGCTGTATAGGAGCTTCTGGAAGCCAAATCCAAACACTGTGTTATGTTGCATCACATTTGTCTGTCCTAAATCTGGCAGACAGTCACAACAGGCACTGAGAAATGGTACTGAGAAAACCCTCGGCTATGTCAGAGTTCTCAGAAAAAGTCCAATAAAGAATCACTGAGGCATAACTAGGTTTTTTTGAGTCACCAAGAGATAGTCTCTGGTTTGGGTAAGGCAACTGAGAGCAGAGGCAAACCTGGATAGCCAGGTTTATCCACGTGGTTTGGCTAAACAAACTTACTTGCTGATGAGTTTCAGTGTGACTGTTTTCACTGCAATTTTTCCAGGGCTAGCATCTGTCTTCCCTCAGTGATATTGAACTTTTCCCATAACACTTCTGTGTAGGAGAAAGTCTGATACATTTTCAGGCAATGTAGATATTCCTGTATCTTTATCAGTTGTTGATCCCGTGGCAAAATTCAACAGTTGTTACTGCTCACTACTGGTGTGTATAGGCTGCTAACCATCCCCATTATCCATTCTTCATGGTCCCTAGATGCCCCAGCGTTAGCAGGCAACATCGCTGCCCAGCTGGATACATGACGCCCCAGCTTCCCTCACAGTGAAATGTGTGCATATGACTAAGTGTTTACCATGCAGAAGTGATGTGTGCAACTCTTTACCTCCCCCTCCACTTCCTTTCTCTTGAGACTCTTCCCATAGTCTGGGATGAGAACATGGGAAAACCCCCATGGGGGCAGTGGAACAACAATGTAGACAGGACCCAGGACTCTGAACCTTACTTCTACTTCTGAGCTGATAAACATATGAGAGAAATTAACATTTTTGTTTCATTTCAGCAACTTAGCCTATACCCTGATTGAAATCCTGGGTTAGGCATCCAAAGACCTGTATCCTACGTCCACTTCTGCTTTTAACTAACTGTGAGTCTACTGGTAAATCACTTTGTTTTTCTGGACCTCAGTTTCTGCATCTTAAAATTAAAGGGTTGGACTAGAATTGGAATCCTACCTTTTTTGTGCCATAGACTCCTTTGGCAGACTGGCAAAGAAAGTCTAGAGGCCTCTTCTCAGAATAATGCTCTCAAATGCATAAAATAAAAGACATGAGATTGACAAAGAAACTAAATATATTGAAATACAATTTGAATCAAAGACCCTTTGGGAGTCTGTGGATCCCAGTTAAGGACACCTGACTGATCTTAAGTTTCATATTGATCAAAATTTCTATGAGTTTATGATTTTATTTAGTGCACAGAGATTTTTTTAAAAAAATAGTAAATCTTCTGTATCGTTTATATTTTAATTTTCTGTGTATTATGTTTTGACACCTAAAAACCTTTCTGACTGGGGAGACTGCCCCTCCCAGGGCTAGCCAATTCTCAGAGATAGAATGGGCTCAGCCAGAGCATGCCTTTGATATGAAAACTGACCGATTCAGAGCCACACCTCCTCTATCTGGCCTGTGCACCCCAGGAAGCAATATTCCCCTGCCTTAATCATCCCAGGGCCTGGTAGCAGGCCAGTGGGGACCACGCCCATAGCTTAGAGTCTACCCAAATTATTCAAACTAGCCAATCCTCAACTGTTTATTCTGCCCTGCCCTGTCTTTACCACAGAAAATTCCAATAAAAGCCACGGCCTAAGCTCTCCCTTCCCTCTTGACCAACTCCTTTTTCCTCCTGACCAACCAATGGTGATTTCCCCCTATGTGGCCCTGTGTGGTGTGCAGTACCTCCTGTCTCTAGGACCTGTGAGTGCAATAAACTTGTTTTCTGGAGCCTCTCCTGCGTCTCCTCTTGTGGCCACACCTGACTAACCATCACAGATGGGAACACAGAACACTGCCCCCGTAGCCTGGAACTGTCAATGGTCTTCCAAGATGCACTGGGATCCCATGTACAAATCACATTTCCACTTGCATATAGCCAATCCGTTCAAGACACAGGTGAAGAATGAAAGACTCCTAACATCACAATTCTAGTTTGCCTTCAAGATTACATTGTAGGATCTTGTTTCCTAGTTCATTAAAGCTGAAACTATAAAGAAGGGGCCTGGAGTGAAATAATAAGCTTGCTCTCTGAAATAGATATTAAAGAATAAGTCCCCATATTAAAGAGTAAGCACATCCCTCTTTTGTTGCAGCTTTCATAAACTGAAATGGCTTTTTTAGATCATTAGGATGGAGCATCTCCAATCAAACACCTATAGAGACCTGCACTGGTGGCTCACTGAAGCTGAAGAAAGTGCTGACATCAGAACAGTCTGGGAAAAAGTTACCTTTGGGTTGGTGTCTTAGGGTTAACCTTTTTCTACTAGGTCTAATTTCACTGGAGGTTAATACTCTTATGCCATGCATCCTGGAAGAATTTTGAAATGGCTCTTTCATCATTAGAAAAAACACATTTGGATAGATTGATTTGGTCTCAGTGTTTTAAACATGCTTGGGTGTTCTGCTTTTTGCTAGGTCTTACCTCGAACAAAGACATAAGCGCTATATTGTTCATAATAGTCTCCCATTCGCACACGGATTGTGTAGAGGCCTTCATCTTCTTTGTTGAGATGAGAAAATGTCAGTGTTGCTCGATCTCCGCTCCAATGTGTTTGTACCCATTTTGATGGAGAAACAGGTGCTCCTAGAAATTTTTTTTTTAAAGTAAGAAAATTAACTGATTTTTTCCCTCCACTACTCCCTTCTTTTTCTCTCCCTCCCTTTCTTCCACCTTCCCTCTCTCCCTGCCTCTTCTATATTGAAAGAGATATGACAATTAACGGAAGTCTCTAGGTCTTTGGACCATTCTGCCATGCTAATATTGGTAAAAATACTAGATCTGAAGTGAAGGGACCAGCACCAGGTACATAATCTGCAGGGTCCAGTGCAAAATGAAACTCAAACCTCCTGTTCAAAACACAGAGAAAATGGGATGGCTTAGTCGGTTGAATGTCCAACTCTTGATTTCAGCTCAGGTCATGACCCCAGAGTCATGAGCTCAAGCTCCATAATGAGCTCTACACTGAGCATGGAGACTGCTTGAAATTCTCTCTCTTCCCCCCTCTATCTTCTCCTCTCCCCACTCACATGATCTCTTTCTCCCTCTCTCTAAAATTAAAAACAAAAAGCAGAGAAAAAAAATACAGTTAGAGGTACTAAAATATAAAGCTTTTTTCTCTAAAACTACTTTATTACATCTAAAATATAATTGGGGTAACTCAAAATGCAAAAAATAATACTTTCATGCCATAATTTTATATAAAAGTATTTATCAATGTAGTATCTTGATTGATAATAAGATACTTCTGGCTTGCTTTTCTACAAATTCAGTCATTAGGTCATCAGATATATACTTTTAGCAGTTTATTTTAAATCGATATACTTGAAAGCAACATCAGTCACTCTTGACAAATGCAAGATCACACATGAGTTGATAACTTTTAATTTTGAGAAGGATCTTTTTTTTTAATTTTTAAAAATGTTTTATTTATTTCTGAGAGAGAGAGAGGCAGCATGAGCAGGGGCGGGTCAGAGAGAGAGGGAGATACAGAATCTGAAGCAGGCTCCAGGCTCTGAGAAAGCTGTCAGCACAGAGCCCGATGCAGGGTTCAAACCCACCAACCCTGAGATCATGACCTGAGCAAAAGTCAGATGCTTAACCGACTGAGCCACCCAGGCGCCCCAAGAAGGATCTTTCTGCTGATGCAGCTATTACTGCAGGTATTAAGATATTACATAGTTTATACTATATAGTATTCTATAGTTATATTCTTGTAAGGCTAACATTGGGTAGCTTTTTGATCAATTATTCAAAATAACAAATTTTAGTACTCTAGAACTAATGATTCTTCAGGAACAAAATTTCTAAAAGAATTTGATTCTTGGGGCATCTGGGTGGATCAGTGAGTTAAGTGTCCAACTAGATCTTGGCTCAGGTCACAGTCTCATGGTTCATGAGATCAAGCCTTGCTTGTTAGCACAGAGCTTGGTTGGGATTCTCTCCCCCTCTTTCTCTGCCCCTCCCCTGATTACACACTCTCTCTCTCTCTCAAAATAAAGAAATAAACTTTTAAAAAATGTTGTGTTCTTCATATAAATCAGTCTCACATAAGCCTGAATTTAATTTTCAATGTAAATTTACATAATTACATCTTAATAGTTTCTCTAACATGTGCTGTAACTTGTAGAGGTTATACAAGAGACTTAAAATGATTTGTACATAATCCAAATGTCTGTTTATGCATTCTATCACTGAATGTTCAATTACAAGAAAAAATAATTTTAATATTATCTGCTTTGTTAATAATTGCATCATCCAAAGTTTCATATGAAAATAGTGTTCTTTTTCATTGAATCTTTAAATTTAATTTATAGTTCTAAGCCTCTGAATATTTGCTATGCAGTATTATAGCGGTTTTCAAAACCAGAGATTCTAAACTGAAGAACTCCAACAACTGCCTTATATGCTTAAGTGCAATGTCTGTATACATGCTTTTATTTTGTAATATTTTACTGACAAAGTTTGCTGCCTAGTTGCTGATAGTTCCTGTCCTGATGCTAGTCTTGTAAGTTAGTATTTGTACTGATCCCATAGAAGTGAGCTCTGGGGAAAGAGGCAGCCTGGCAAACTCCCATTGTAGGTTCCCATGCTGCCTCCACATGGAGTTCCTCCTCTTCTCTAGGGCCATGTTCACTGTTGTACTGCTGTTGCCATTACTGGCTTCAGTCTGGACCCAGATGCTCTAGAATGCCCCAGGTGCCTGTGTGCACAACTGAAGTTCAGACCAACTGCTTGGTGAGTATGCTGCCTACTGCCCACCATGCCCAGGGGTCAATAGGCATGCTCCATTGTCCATCTAAACTGCAATGGACTTCCCTTTATTTTACAATTAATTTTAAAATTAACTTACAAAATGAATATATAACTAGTTTACAAAAATATATTTTTTATAATTTTTTCCACATATTACTTGGTCATAAGAAATTATAACCTCCACAAATATATTATGAAAGTTCTGCTACTTTGATACATGTATAAAAATTTTTTTCAACATCCAATAGGCTATGCCTTCTAATGTGTACATTCTGCCAGCTCTGGTAAACAGGTCAGCAGTCTTCTGGACACTCATGCTCTGGTGCCAAGCCTCATTTGCCACTTCTTATTCTGTGACTAAGAACCTAAGTGAGAATTCATCACAAAGTCTCACCATTTCTGTACCACTGGATCTCCGGCTGGAAATGCTTAATTTCAGGAGTGATAACCACACGGCAGCCTAGACTCATCGTCTCACCCTCTCTCCCAAAAGACACTTCAAACTTGTCATCAAAGTGGATCTCAAACTTGGACGCATAACCATAAGGGGTCACAGCAACTGGGTACAACAAAGACAAACAATTGGTTAACTTGTTTTGTTCTCATCAAAGAGATGCAAGCATTTTAATAAGCAGTCACAACAAACATTGATCAAATGGTTTACTGGGCAAAACATTAAGTCATATAAAGAAGTACACAGTACATTCCCATATATTATTCTGTGAAATGGAAATTCTAGATGTATAAATTCTTGATTCATTGGTCAGGTAAGCTAAATGTTTGTTTTTATTATTGCAATGAATAGAATTTAAAGGGTTGGGCTTAATACCTCACATAGCACATAAATTAATACCACATTTAGCTTAGACTTAACTACTTCACACAATATATGTACTTTTTAGATTCCTAGTTCATTTAACACCGAACTGCTGTACTGTTCAAACAGCCATATCAATTACTCAATAAAAATAGAGTTTTCTAGCAACTTGCTTTAGTTTCTTTAACAATCTGTGTTAAAAAAATATAAGTTCACAATATTATGACTTTAAAAATATTTTCTTAGAAATAACTTATTCATTGATTAAGTAAATGCCTGCATCATAAACCCTCCAGGTTTTATTTTCTCTTTACTCCAAAGAAAGAGCTTGGGAAAATACTGACTCTATTGCTGAGTTATCGTGCCAGGCACTTTACATCTGACATGTCGTCTAATCTTTTCAAAATCTCCATGGCATGGATATTATTTCCCTCTCTTTCATGTGAGAATGTAGAAGTTCATGAAAATAATATACAGCTAATGTCCACGGTTCGAAGTTATTATGTGTGAAATTGAAATTCAAATCCATGGTTGCCCAACTCTAAAATTTCTCTCCTATTTCATTTCTCTTCCTAAAATGTCTTAGAGTTAATTTGAAAATGCAAGCTAAAATTTATTGACTTCAACTTATGCCAAGTAGTGTTCCAAGTGTTAAATGGCTATTAGCTCAAATCTCATAACAGCTCAATCAGGTAAGTACCATTATCATCTCTCTGTCTTATAGCTTAGGAAACAGAAACATAGGGAGGCCAAATAATGGCCCACATTCGCCCTGCAGAGCCAGGATTTACACTGGCGGGCTGTGAGAACCTGTGCTCTCAGGCAAGACATGATATTGCCTTGAATTTGTGTGTTCCCAGGCAACCACAACCAATGGTGAAATAACTTCCCTATGAAGCACAGGTTACTTCTGCCCCACTTCTCTATGATGATATCCCACTGAGATCAATAGGCAAAACAACTCCATCAGACCTTACTGTCTGGGAAGCCAGGCTGGTTCCAAGGCTGCCTTGGGAAGTAGTGATAAGAGTTACAAAGAAAGCTGGGATTAGGTCAGGGTTTGGCAAATCTGTGAGCCAGATCTGGACTTCCTTCTTTCTCTTTGTACCACTAGAAATAATTTTTCAATTTTTTAAATGGTTGAGATAAAATCAAAAGAAGAATATTTTGTTAAGTGTGAAAAGTTAAAGGAAATTCAAATTTCAATGTTCATAAAGAAGTAATTGGAATGCAGCCACACTCATTTATTTACCTACTGTCTATGGCTACTTTGTGTTACAAAGGTAGAGTTGAGTAATTGTGACCAAGACCATATGACCCACAAAGCCTCAAGTATTAACAACCCTGAAGTATTTACAATCTATAAATTACAAGTAGTTTACAAATTACAATTATAGGAGTCCTTCACAGAAAATACTCCTGTTTTAGAATACAGTTTAGAATTCGAAAGACCAATTTACAAGTCCCTATTCTACCACTCTATGTAGTGTTGTCTCATGACTTAACCTCTCAAAAACTGTTTCCTTATAGGCACAGCACAGATAAAAGACACCTATTTTATAAGCTTTGGGAGAGCATTAAATGATGTTTGCATATAACAAAATGTCTTAGTATGCTGTCTGGTACCACTGATCAATATACATTAACTACTAAAACAGAATCAAGGGCAGGGAGCTTTATCTATGATATTTACCAGTATATTCCAAGCACCTACACCAGTACCTAGCACATAACAGATTCTCAATAAATATTAGTTGAATAAATGAATAAAAGCCCTCTGTTTTCTCTGTTGGAAACAACTGCACTTAATTCAGGAGCCAGTCAGAGGAGGATCTGAAAGATTAAGAAGTTAGAGAAGTAAGGTTGAGCTGGGCTTTTCAAACTTGGCTTGATGGAGAAGAGAAATGGGAGAAATATGGATGATGATATGGCAATGGAAATGAGCAGGATACATTCAGAGGACCATGAAATAAATGATTAATAAATCAGTCCTAGGGACAATCACAGACAAGTCATAGGTTCAGAACTTTCAACTATTCTATCTCAATATAAATGAAATGATAGAAGAAAAACATGATTTGGATGTGTCCCTCCCTCACTTTCACACCTCATCCCCTCCCAGCCAGCCATGGGATTTATACCAATGATTAAAACTTGGAATATTTAAATTAGGAGCCATTCCATGAAGTTGATGGAAAAGATCATCTACAGATATCAAACTGAACAGGTGAAAAACTGACCCATGAGAAAGTATCTTCATCAAGCATTTTCAAAACTACCAGTTACTTTTTTACATTCAGAAAATTAGAAGTTTAGGCTTGACTATCTTTTTCAGTCTGACCATTGTAAGCACGGATTCACTTGAACAACCATAAGGATTTTGTTTTGTTTCCTATGAAAAGAAGTTCTGATATAGACGAAATGATTGGATTTCACAAATTACCACAGATCAGAATATTTTTAATAGTTTGTTATTATAGCACATTTAGACTTCATGTGCTTTAAGTTGCACTTCATAAATTAATGTGTTTATTTACTCCTTCATTCTCAAACACCTACTTTGTGTCAGGTGCTTGGGCCTGGAGATAAAAGGTCCAGTTTTGTATTTAAGTGGCTCAGAGACCAGTGGGAAAAAGAGACACACATAACAGTTAACAGCACTCAGTGTGATGGACACTCTGATAAAGATGCTGTGGTCTCACCGAGAACACCTAACCCTGACTGGGAAGAGGTGGGGTAGCAGTGGGAATCAGACATAGATGTCTCCATAAGGTGATGCTGACTTGGATGCCCTGATACATCACAGACGTTTGTGGCGTGTGTGTGTGTGTGTGTGTGTGTGTGTGTGTGTGTGTGGTATTAAATCACTCTGCCCAGGTTTGTGTAACAGTCTTCTTCAGTTTAACACAGAAAGACTTAAAAACATTTGCCATTTTTAGCCCATCATCTCTGGGCTTTTATAAAATGAGAAGAAAGCAATTATATTCAGAAAAAGAATAGTAACCAAAGAATCTAAAAAATAAAACCCAGCATAGAGTTCTATTACATATGTATTAGCACATGTTATAATCCTATGCTTTTATTTCAGTATTATAGAATGGTTTATTATGCTGGATTTTAAGTAGAGATGAGACTTAGCAAATATATTTTTAAACTTACAGCTGAGGGGTAGGGTGGAAACTCCAGCATGGAAGCGAGTCTCATCAAACTCTCCCTTATATCCTAGAAAAGAAAGCAGAAATACATGTGAACTGCTTCTTGATTAATTTTTAGCAACGAGAGTTAATTTTAAAGAATGCATTTTGAGTAAAACAAGTTCAGCAAACCTACTCTTTACCACGACTGAAGCATATGCTGAAAGCTCTCCTTTAACGTTCATCGCTGAGGCCCGATACTGGGCAGTGTCTTCAAAATTACATCTGAAAGGACAGATGGAAGTGAGTGACCCTTGCTACAATGCTGTTCTATCAAGGATCTCTTTCCTGACATCACACACTGCAAATCACGTGGCTCCTGGGGACTCTTTTTCTTTTTAACTGTTTATTTATTTATTTTGAGAGACAGAGAGCACAAGCAGGGGGAGGAGCAGAGAGAGAAGGGGGAGAGAAAGAACCCCAACCAGACTTCACACTCAGTGCAGAGCCCAACATGGAGCTTGATCTCATGGCTGTGAGATTATGACCTGAGCTGATATCAAGAGTCAGATGCTTAACCGACTGAGCCACCCAGGTGTCCCCACTGTTGGAGACTCTTGATGAAGCTACTAAGCCCGATCTAGCTCCCTGTAGGATTTTATATAATGCAAGCTAGCTACTGCAGTTTGAGGCCAGCTGCACAGAATGCGAGGACATCTATAGTCCACTGTGACCCTAGCCCAGGTTCATTTAAAATGTCCAAAAGAAAAAACAACCCCAAAACAAAACATGTTAGCAAAGTGTTAAGCACATAAATTACAGCACGAACAGTGTCACAATTAACTGGTCTAAAGCTGTGTCAGGAGCAGAAAATGTCCAGCAGTGGGTAACTACCCAGCGCACCCTGGGGGAACAGTCTTCCGGCAGGCCTCCCTCAGGGTGAGTTTCAGTCTGGGGGCAACAAGACTACAGAAAGGGAAAGACATAGCCTCTCTCCTTGAGCCACAAACCAGATCTGGGTCTATATAACGGGTGGGTCCGTGTTCGAGCTTCAAAGTACAAATGTGCTATTTCTCTCTCAACTCTACCAAGGTTCAGGCCACACTTGGAGATTCAGCCCACAGCACAAGATAAGCAGTGCTATTTGGAAGTTCCTGTAAGTTATACAGAAATTGGGGTGTGTTTAATAATGGAGTAAAAGAACGAATGATCTCACAGAAATGAACAAGCTAAGATTTCAAAGCAAGTCTTTTTGTGTCTTGTCACAACCAGTGTCTGTGTTCTTCGTTGACCTTCTTGGTTTAGTGTCATTTGTAGAAACCTATTTCTTCTTGAAATTTTACAGACCCCAGCACAACTCCAATATGGTTGCCTTTCTCATACGTATTGAATTATAAAGCAACCACAGAGCTCACTGCAGCCTCTGTAGAACCACAAAGTGGCAGAATTGAAGTGACTCTGGTTGGAGGCCAATGCTTGGCAAATGTCACAGGGCCCCCAAGGTCCTGCTTGAAACCCAGTATCACATGCGGCAGCTGCTCTGATCTAAGGAGAAAGCTACTAACTCTCTTGAGATCAGAATGATGTAAATTTTACTTTGACGTCTCAGCATGTCATAGTTTCATGGGAATTGCAAATGGTGGGAGTTTTAGCTTTTACATCCACATAACTAAGCTTGGATTTCAAAACCGTATTAGGAGATAGGATAAACCTTTGAGGATTTAGAAATTTTGATGTGGGTTCTGCTTTCAATTTCTTTTCTTTTTTTTTTAATGTTTTATTTATTTCTAGGAGAGAGAGAGAGAGAGACAGCGTGAGCAGGGGAGGGTCAGAGAGAGAGGGAGTCACAGACTGAAACAGGCTCCAGGATCTGAGCTGGCAGTCAGCACAGAGCCCGACGCGGGGCTCGAAACCCACGAACTGCGAGATCATGACCTAAGCGAAAGTCGGACACTTAACCGACTAAGCCACCCAGGCGCCTCTCTGCTTTCAATTTCTGCTTTGGATTTTGCTTTAAAAACACCCTGGTGTCCAGGCTGCATGCTGACATGGTGGGCACATAATTTCCCATGCTTCCTGCTGAGCTGAAGGAGAGTATTTATCCCAGCCCAGCTTACATTCACTGCCACCCACCACAATCTCCATGGCCTTTGCTGATGAAAGGCAAAAAGGGTGATGATGATGATAATGATGATGATTTGCAATCTGGAAGGATAACTAAATATAAGTACCTATTTATATAACTTATTTTCTTACTAATGTCTAAGAAAAAATCTCAAGTCTATAAAAGGATAAATTAAGGAGCACCTGGGTGGCTCAGTCAGTTAAGCAGCCAACTTCGACTCAGATCATGATCTCATGGTTCATGCGTTCAAGCTCCACATCAGGCTCTGTACTAACAGCTCAGAGCCTGGAGCTTGCTTCCCATCCTGCGTCTCCCTCTCTCTCTGCCCCTCTCCTACTCACACTCTGTCTCTTTCTCAAAAATGAATAAATGTTAAAAATTTAAATAATAAAAATAAAAGGATAAATTAAAATATACAAGTTAATTTTTTTCTCATCATTTTTGACTAAATTTAAACCTAAGAAAACTCTGTGATCCTGTTGCACTGGGAAGGAAGAGGGAGAGAGCTTGTTAACTGGAGCGGTGAGATGCCTCCCCAGGAAATTGACGAGCAACACACACATGAACCCTGATGTCCTCTTACGCGTTGATCTCCAGAGTATGCATCCCATATCGACTTTCAATAATGTACTTTCCAGGGTTTGCATGAACGTTTATTGGCACCTGGTTTTTATACCTGCGAGACAATACAAAAAAAGGTGAAATAAGTAGAAATGTAAATAGCTTTATGATTAAAAGCACACACACACAATCCTTGTTCTTGAAGGAACACCTATAAACATGGCACTGAAGTCAGCAGCAGTATCTGTTCAATAAATACAAATCTATGGCAGATTAAATAAAATGCACTATAAATCCAATAAAACTTCTTGATGAGTCTCCTTTCCTCTCCTCCATCATAAAAATTACATTTAAGAAGTTGACCATTCATAACAATGTGGTTGAGACTCACATATATAATGTTGAGTGAAAAGAACCAGACACAAAAGAGTACATATTATAATGATTGCTTTTATATAAAGTACAAAACCAGAAAAGATCAAATTAATGCTATTAGAAGTCAAGAGAGTGATTTCCCAGGGGGTGGGGGTGGGGGGAGACAGCAGACACAAAGGAGGGATTTGGGCCCTGATAATGTTTGGTTTCTTGTGTTTGAGTGTGGGTGACATGGGTGTGTACAGTCTACAGAAATTCATCAAAGCTTTACATTTATATGTAATATGTACTTTGTGTGTGTGTGTATATTATATTTCAATAAAAGACCTAAAGAAAAACTTGTCCATTGTTGACAGGACAGAAAGGAAGGCTTTATGTTGGGAGTTTTATTGTTGGCTGTCTGTGTAGGATGAAAGCAAAACATTCTTCCTACATGTTGTTAAAAACAACAACAAAGATCCACAATTTACTTTCTTGGTCTGTACTTATTTTAAATTACACTTCATGATGTTTGAAGTATGTTTGTCAGAACTCTGTTCCTTCAGCCAAAAACTATGAAGCCACAATTAATCTATTGTTACACAATAATTCTGCTCAAGCCAATTTAATGAACACTTCCATGTTGTTAAAAAACAATGTCATTGTATTGAAGGTTCATTATATTTAAGTGTTTTGTTCTGTTAAAAGCAAGCATAGCTCTCTGTTTGGGAGAACCTAAATAATAAAAGTTGAAACATTCCCCTTTTCTGACTGTCCCATTCCTGGTTAAGCCTGTCAGCCCTCAGAGGGTAGGGCTACACAGAGGGGCCCTGCTTCAGACACCACCCCCCCAGTGTGGAAGTTGCCAATGGCTGTGGTGCCAGACCAGCCTTTTCTGCTTAAGCCATTTTCTGTCCAATAGCTAGATTTCACTTGTTTCCCTTTCAGACACCTCACTTCATGTGTACAGATAACATAAATAACACTGATAACCACAATTGAGACAGCATTTACTGTGAGCCAAGCAAGAGTCTCAGAGCTTTATGTATAGATTAGAAAATTCAATCCTCTAATTTGACAATAAACTATTTGTAAAAAAAAAAAAAGAAAGAAAATTCAATCCTCATGACAGCTGCATGAGGTAGTACTATTTGTAACATCATATTCCAGATGAAAGAAACCAAAGCCTTGAGAGGTTAAGTAACTTGTCCCAGTACACACAGCTAGATAGCATAGCTGGGATTTGAACCCAAATAGTCTGGCTTGTGACAACATATGATGCTCCCACTTTCCACCTGTTCTCTATTTAGCTGCATTTTATTTCTTCAGCCTTCTGGAAATGTTTTTTTAAATTTAATTTATTTCTGAGAGAGAGAGAGAGAGAAAGAGACAGCGTGAGCAGGGGAGGGTCAGAGAGAGAGGGAGAGCAGAGAGCAGGCTCCAGGCTCTGAGCTAGCCATCAGTACAGAGCCCGATGTGGGGCTCGAACCCACAAACTGTGTGATCACGACTTGAGCCGAAGTCAGACGCTAACTGACTGAACCACCCAGGCACCCCTGGAAATGTTTATAACGAGGAAAAGTGTTGGAAAGGAAGGGAAAGAAAGGAAATAATTTTCAGTCAGTTCCTTCTGCTCCCCAGCTTACACACTCACACACACACGTGCACACACATGCCCTATGTCGCTAAAACATGCTCATTTTCTATACTTTAAACAATGTGTTGGGGCATCTGGGTGGCTCAGTCAGTTAAGCATCTGACTCTTGGTTTGGGCTCAGGTCATAATCTCGTGGTTTGTGAGTCTGAGCCCAGAGTCAGGCTCTGTGCTGATAGGGTGGAGCCTGCTTAGGATTCTCTCTCTTTCCCTCTCTCTGACCCTCCCTCACTCTCCGTTTCTCTCTCTCTCTCGTAGAATAAATAAACTTAAAAACAAGTATCATTCTCCTCCACCTAGCAAAATCTCAACTCATCTTTCAAGGTTCAGATCAAATGCCATTTCTTCAATAAACTCCTCCTTGAAATTCCACATGAGAGGCACCTGGGTGTCTCGGTTGAGCATCCGACTTTAGCACCGGTCATGATCTAGCAGTCTGTAAGTCCAACCCCACGTTGAGCTCTGTGCTGACAGCTCAGAGCCTGGAGCCTGCTTCAGATTCTGTGTTCCCTCTTTCTCAATCCAAATAATTTTTTTAAAAATTTTTTATATATTTTTGTTATTTATTTCTAGGAGAGAGAGAGAGAGAGAGACAGCATGAGCAGGGGAGGGTCAGAGAGAGAGGGAGTCACAGACTGAAACAGGCTCCAGGCTCTGAGCTGGCAGTCAGCACAGAGCCCGAGGCGGGGCTCAAACCCACGAACTGCGAGATCATGACCTAAGTGAAAGTCGGATGCTTAATCGACTAAGCCACCCAGGCGCCCCTCAATCCAAATAATTTTTCTTGCCTCTCTACATAGGTGTTATTTGGTTCAAGCTGCAAGATACAACATTTGTCAGATTCTGGTTGGATATACGTGTCTTCTACTAAGCTGTCATTGTCTTGGTGTCGGGGGTTGTGTCTGATCCACATTTACTTCTTTTCCCACTCTCCAAGAAGTATGAATCATGGGCAAATATTAGGTACTCAGTGTTCATTAAATTGGCTTGAGCAGAATTATTGTGTAACAATAGATTAATTGTGGCTTCATAGTTTTTGGCTGAAGGAACAGAGTTCTGACAAACATACTTCAAACATCATGAAGTGTAATTTAAAATAAGTACAGACCAAGAAAGTAAATTGTGGATCTTTGTGCCTCAGCTCCCTCAGATGTGAAATGAGAGGATTGAATTGGCTTAGGAATCACAGCTGTGTGGCAGGTGGAGCGGCACAACCTTCTACCCCACCCACGGCAGAACTGCTAGCTGTTTCCTGCCAGCCCCAACGTGTCCTCAGCCGGCCAACTCCCCACAGAGCTTCAAGCAGACAGGCCTATTTTATCAGAAGATGGCCTAGAAAAAGAAATCTCCTTGCTGCCCCTAATCTCAAACATTCCGTGTTTTGATGAATGACAGGGTGCAACGAGTTAATCAGCATGTTCTTCAGAATAAATTGGTCTCAGTAATTTCACACTTGATTCTAAAGCTTCCTCTTTAAAAAAAAAAAAGCTCCCTCTTGCTCGTTTTTTTCATGTGCTGGGGTGTTTGGAGTAGTTCTTTTTAGCATAAGAAGAGAAATATGACACGGAAGCCTGTGGCATGAGGTACTTGAGCAAATAATCTACTGACACTTGATATGGCTTCTGACCAAAAATGTTCATATCTCTATACATTTTCAGTTAAAACGGTATCTTGCAGCTCGCAGTGTTGATTCACCTCCCCTGCTCTCCAGTACTACCCAACTTAGCACCTTAGTGCCTTCCCCCTGCTAAACACCCATGACTTTTCTAATGTGACCCCCTGGCACAAGAAGTCGGTTTAAAATATGCACATACACACACGACACACAACTCTTTGAGGATCTTCTAGTCTTTCCTCTGGAGCTCCAGATGTCAGTGTAAGGAAAGTCTGCTTAAAAGCCGCAGACAAGGATTAAATTAGGAAGCAATTCTATTCTATTTTCCAAGAATTTCATTCAGTCATTCAGGTTGAGGGTCACTTGAGACTGGCCATCTTCAGTATTAAGTCAGGGAAGTAAAGAAGGATTTTTGGCCTGCTCTGCATATGCTTCAGGGCTTGTTATTTCTGGAAAGTGAATTTCCAAACAGGACAGTCAGACGCTAATTTTGGAGAGTAACCTACAGTCTGGGATTATTTGTAGAAAGGCTTCTGAAGTTCTTGTGAATATTCGGATGTACACCATTTTCCTTATCATTTTCATGTAGAGTCTATGGACTACTTATTAGCTAATGAGCTTCCATTATACTGTAAATATTTGGAGAATGATACTCTTTGTTTATGTGTGTAAAACACATACTTCATTCCGCTAAATAAATGTCTGGATCTTGGGCTGACTTAATAATAAGGGGTTATAGTGAATGAAAGCTCTTTGGTAGTATAAAGCATAGTCAAATAAAAAGGTTCATTCTGACTTTTTTCTATCAACAAATAATGCATGCTAAAATGATCTTTAACATGTTGAATCTCACCACAACTGTGACTGGTGCTTAGAATCCAACTTTATATTTTAAATAAATAGCTATTACCCACTTTAAAATCCAGTTCGCTGAAAGAGATCTATCCCATTAGGATAAATGTTGGACTTAAATAAATAAGAAAAATCCAAAATAAAACCCTTATGTTGGGAAGTAATCATAAATTATAAATAATTTTAAACTATTTTAAATGTAGGTTGTTTTCCAAAGATAATAGGGTAGTAACTGCAAAATTTACATACATTGTAAATAACTCTAATCTTGTAAACAAATTCAATACATGATTCCATTATGGAATTTATAAATTCTCATAATTTGCAAAAATTGAATAAGACTTTTCCAAATCTTCAGACTCTTCCTGAGATACGTTTCTCATACTATTTTATTCTAAGGTTTTGCTTTATGATTATGCCTAATGACACATTTCATTAAGTGTCTATTTGGCAATAACTTTAAGGGCAACGTGAACAATTCCAAACAAGTATCTTAAATGTGTCTCACTGGCGGCTCTAACCCAGTATTTGCATATAGATCCAAAAACATGGGTACTCAGTGAGTAAACAAATGAATGCTACTCACTAACACCACCACATTGCTACAGTGAGTTTGCATAAATCTCCCCACACATTACAATCCAGATATTCACTGACAAAATCAATCTAGAATTTGGACTGGAAATCCAATTGAATCTGGCTCTTCTTAAAAAATAAAATAAAATTAATTCAAATTCCTTCCTTTTTTTTTATAAAGAGAACTTTTCTCTTCTCCCTTATTTCATATAATTCTAAAAATTAGAATAGGCAACACCTGTACATGGTCCAAAAACCTTTATATGGTCCAACATCTTCATGTTGTCTAAGAAAGTATAGAGGTAACACAGGGAGTAGTCTCCTTTCTCAAATGTGTGTATCTTCCATCCACCTCATCATTTTAGGTAACTGTTCTCCTTAGATTTTTACAGAACCTTTCAGAGTTTCTTTATGCAAGTAAACAAAATACAAACATAATTTTTTCTCCTCATTTAAACCAATACATAGCCTATTATACAAGCTATTAAATAAAGATAGCCTCTTAAATTAAGTAAAAACAACTCTGGCATTTTTCACTATGCATATATATGTTTCCTGCTGCATTGACTAAGCCCTCCTTCAGGACAGCCAGCTTCACTGTGGTGGTGCAGAAGCCGCCTTGCAACTAACTTTCCTACAGGACCCAATGCCTAAACAGGTTTATTTCTGTTCTCAAAGTGAGTTGGGGATAGAATGGTGCTCCTGGGTATCTATGCACCTGGCCCTGATGAGTGATATGTACTCCTGTCATTTAGGGCTTTCTGGGTAACGTCTAGATTCTATTTAGACTTGGTCAGTACATGAGATTGGCCAACGAGCAGCTGCTACGTGTTCGGATCATTTGTTAAGCCTCAGGGACTTCCGTGTCCTGAGGGTGCCTCGTGGAAACTTGGAACTTAACCCTCTTTGGAAAGGACTCTAAGGGAGCCAGGCCCCAGACACAAATGCCCTTGAAAAACATAGCTAAGGACCTAAGGGCTACAAGCGGAGGTAGCATGACTGCAGAAAGCATTGTCACACACTTTTTCCCATGATTTGCCTCCTTCTATTCAAAAAGGTCATCCCCAATTATTTCTTTCATACTTGCACTTGGTGTCAGGCCCAGAAAGCTGCAGTTGGGTAACAAAAAGACATAAATGCCAGCAAAGTAATCACCAACAACCTGAATTTGTACTTGGGTTGTGCGTCCCCCCTCACGGAGGGAATGCGATTGAAGACAGTGTACTCTATGCCAGTGTTATGAAGTAAATTACAACTTCATTTAATGATTTTTTTTTTAAAGGCAGCATACCCAGGAAGGCACACTAATCTCACACAGAAGTTTCCTCCAGAAGTGGGTTTACAAGGAGGCCAATCAAGCTTCAGGGTCTCTCATCAGCATGGGTCCCCTCACAGCTCAGGGCATAATTTATACTATAACATTCTTTTTTGTAAAGAGTGACCCCAAATTTATGAGCTTTAGGCCCCACAAAACCTGCATCTGACCTTGTTTATTACCACAGTCAATTTTCAATTATCTGCTAGCTAACAGTCAAAATTTAAGCTTTATCCAGGGGCAAACCTTGCTCTCTGAAATACGGTTATGACTATTAGTGGTTCACTGGTTCTTTTGTTTTCATGTTTACTTCTCACTTGGTTTGCAAGGCAACAGGACTTTCTGTGAAATGCTCTACTCCATCCCTTTGAAAAGAATTTTATAACGAATGGGATTGTCTTCTCCAAACACTAAATGACACACAGGAACTTGAGAAGACTTGTTCCAGTAAATGAACTGATTTCCTATCATTCCTGGGACAAATCTTGTGTCTGTGTCTTTATTTTTGTGTAAAATGAGCCCCTGGGACCTATGGTTCAATGTTAAGAAAAAAATATTTCGAAGCCATATGTGAAAGATTTGGGGTGTCATTCACACTACTTCTCAGCTCCATTAGTGAGGATAACTGAAAATTGACAGTATTTCAATTTTTCAATTTAATTGGAATTCAAAGGGTTGACAATTTAGTCATCTCATATTTTTGTGGGGAGTTTTTATATTTTTTGTTGGTTTTCACATAATTCCTTTTCTAGCCAACAAAACGTGATGAAGGAGTTTAATCTCTGACACAGTTTGAGCTCTGTGTTTTCTTTGTGGAAGCACATCACTTTGGCTCAATAACACGATTAGTGGTACATGGCATGGTTATATTTTATTTTAGTAGCTATGTATTTAACAGAATAAATAAGTGCTTAAGAAATTAGTATTAATCTCCAAGAAATTACTTTGTACCCTTTTGAAAATCATTTTTAACTCTAATTTTTAAAAAGCATGGAAAAAAGAATGTTGTGTAATAAATATATCTCCTTGATTTAGGGCTCCAATTATTCATTTATCAGTAGTATATTTTAATTCATAGGAGAAGAAGGAATTTATTACTTACCAAATAATATTTCTTAGAGCTGAAAAGTTGTTATTCTTCAGGCATTTTCAAATGCAAAGTTTAGATTTTCTGAGGTGGGACATAATCTGGTTTAAGAGGAAATGTCCCTTTGAAAAGCCAAGTGCGTGACTCCATAGTCACAGAGAAAGGCTGGGCCAAGACTAATTGATTCCTAACTTACTATAGCATATTTTTATACTTTGAAGCTTGTAAGTAAATTTAAAAAAAACAACTTTATTTTCACTGAAATATGTTCCTTGTCAGTTACCTTAACTAGTCCTAGCCAAGTTAGGTGTCTAACCAACAGAGATAATGGACAAGAAAGGAGAAGGGGGCAGGCCCTCTGCAGATGGCAATGTCCTTCTGTGTAGCATTTATACTGCAACATAGGGTGCATTTATTACTTACTTACTCATAAGAATAAGAAAACAGCATGCAAAATACTGTGTCCGTGAATCAAACAGAAAACATCTTTATAAGTTGGCTCCATCATTTTCATACTGCTGTCTCTGTGGCAGGTATTCATGGCATTTGTCAGGTAAGTTTGGAGGTTAGGGATCATGAAGTTACTGACAATTACAATAGGTTACACAATGGAAAGAGAACATGGGTGCTTATTCTTTATGGAAATAAAATTTCTTAAGACCCCATATTGAGGGGGCACCTGGGTGGCTAAGTCAGGGAAGCATCTTATCTCAGCTCAGGTCATGATTATACAATTCATGAGTTCGAGCCCCACATCAGGCTCTGCACTGTTGTGCTTAGGATTCTCTCTTCCTCTCTCTCTCTGTCCCTCTCCTGCTCACGCTCTATCTCACAAAATAAATAAAAATAAAACTTAAAAAAAAAAAGACCCCATACTAAGAAGTATCTTCCATCTAATTCCCTCTTTTGTTTGGCGTTAGAAAGCATGTTGAGACCTCAGTTCTTGTGAGGAGTAGAGATGGAGACTCTGAGTTTTAATTAAATTTTTTAAAAGAGTATTGCTCCTGGTCACAAAATAATACTTATGCCATATGGGAGTAAATTTTTATTTAAATTTTATGGCCCATAGCAGTCATAACCATATATTTTTCTTTGTATATAAATATGTTGACTACATTTTAATACTTTATATAAAGACCCATTTGTATAACAGGATTACGAAGTATAATATATCATAATGTACACAGGACATTCTTTCTCCTCATTCATAAACCATTCATCCTGGTATCCCTTCGCCACCATTTAAAAAATCTATACAAACTTGTAAAAAAAAAAAAATCTATACAAACTTGTAAGTGCTTTCATTCACCCTTGCATATTCATAATGCTGAATGTTTTCACTAGAGGTAAAATTAACTTTGTGTAATAGACACTATGAGTAATTTTCATAAAGATAACATACCATGTGACACGAGGTTCTGGCCAGCCAGATACAGAGCAATGTAATTTTACATTTTCTTTTTCCCAAACAGTGTGGGAGCGAGGTTTAATGACAAAGTCAGGAGCATGGAGAAGATGATCTTCATTTAACTTTCTATGAAATGCCTCAGTTTCTTCTAACTATAAAAAAGATATAGCAAAATATTAGAGAGTCAAAGTATCCTGTGCTACTAAAAGAACAAATAGAAACCAAAATTATCATTTTTCCACTTAGAGCCTTACTTGTGTTTTAGACCATATGCCTTCTCTTTGCCCTTTTTAAAAAGATACACTTAATTGTTAACATTCTAAGCCTCAGCAACATATCTTATCTCCCCCTATGGTGGATTTTTTAAGGTTCTTTGGAACTGTAATTTCTGTAGAACCTAAAATTTCATGGAGTTGTGAGTCTGGGTGGTTCAGTTGGTTAAGCATCTGACTTTGGCTCAGGTCATGATCTCATGGCTAGTGAGTTTGAGCCGCATTGGGTGAGCTCTAGCCCCTTCTGGGTGAGCCTTGCTTCTCTCTCTTTCTCTCTCTCTCTCTCTCTCTCTCTCATTCTCTCTCTTTGCCCTGGCTCATTTGCGCCCCCTCTCTCTCTAAAATAAAATAAAATAAAATAAAATAAAATAAAATAAAATAAAATAAAATTTCATGGAGTTTAAAACTACTAAGTCTGTCTTTCTTTGACCCATACTTTTTTTTATTAAGAAACTATTTTAATGTTGATTTATTTTTGAGAGAAAGAGAGAGACACAGAATTCAACACATCTCCTTGTATTCTTTAGTTTTGCTTCTCCATAAGACTACACATTTCTGCATCTGAAACAAATCAATCTATATGTATACACACAATGGCACATGCATTTCCAGTTTTGTAAATTATATTAAGTGGTCTTTTCTTACTGTTTTTGTCAGCGACAGGCGTTCTGCCTTCTCTCGAATTGCGACTTTCCTTGACTTTTTCTCAAAAGCTTCTTCCTGGTGAAGACTGGACGTAGACTCTTGGGATGCTGTGGACCGTTTGGATACTGCAGACTGTTTGGATACTGCAGACTCTTTGGACACCATAGACTGTTTGGACACCGTAGACTGTTTAGACACTGTAGACTGTTTGGATGCTGTGGACTGTTTGGATGCTATGGACTGTTTGGAGGCTGTGATGCCTTCTTCACTAGCAAGAAGATTCCGTTGGGCTATATAAGCTGCAGCTTCCTTAATTCTTTCTTCTTCTGTGTCTGTAACTCCACTGACATGTACTTGACTAAAATATAATAAGAGCAAAATATAGATATTGTGGATGGAATTGATAGGATTGTCTAACTTTCACTAAGTTCAAAGTACAATGTGTACCATGTCCAAAGAAAACCTGACAAAGAAAAACTTGGTCAGGACCTAACTGTTCATGTACAGAAGTGATCATCACCTTAACCAGTAATGGTAACAAAGATAATAGTACATATTATGGCTGTAGTGTTGCCAAGTGCTTTTTACATATATTATCTCATTTTATGTTCACAACAATCCTATGAGGTAAACTGTATCATTTCTATTTTAGATATATGGTAACAAGGCTCAGAGAAATTAGATAACTTGCCTCAGGTCATTTCATTGGCTTCTTTAGGGTGTTTAAATATGATTGAGTCTATAACAAAAGATTAAGTTATAACCTTCCTTCTAGAAAAGATGATATTGTAAAATGAGATATCACCTATGTGCCTGTGACCTTCATATAAGACTATGTGCTTGATCTGGATTCTATAATTCAGTTGATATGATGCATTGTCCAGAGCTGTTGCACATAAAAATATATTCTAAATTTATATGAGAGCCTTATGCCTACTGGGTTTCTTTCTAAGATAAGAAAGGTTATTTGGGGGTGCCTGTGTGGCTCAGTTGGTTGAGTGTCCGACTTCAGCTCAGGTCATGATCTCACAGTTCATGAGTTCAAGCCCCACATTGGGCTCTGTGCTGATATCTCAGAGTCTGGAGCCTACTTCAGAATCTGTGTCTCCCTCTCTCTCTGACCCTCCCCCACTTGTGCTCTGTCTCTCTCTCTCTCTCAAAAATAAACACTAAAAATTAAAAAAAAATTTTTAATTTGTGTGTGTGTGTGTAAATGTATTTAATGATAATCTTTACTTATGCTTGCACATAGCCTTCATAAGGAAAAATGACCAAATTTGCATTTGAAGTAGTGATGTTTATAAAAGCAACTTTTTACTCATAATTGATAATGATGGTGAGTGGTAACATCCCAAAATGCTTTATGATAGAAGTTGTGCTATAATTTATTAATGTTGCTAAACATACTTAGATTATTTTTAACCTCCTTCAATACCATTGTTGTCAATCCCAATAGTAAGGAAGTATAATGATTACATTGAAGATTTTCTTGAAATTGAGTCTCCTTAGGCCTCTGAAGGCTGAATTTTACCTCTGAATTTCTTACAAGAGTAACTACTTAAAATTTAAGCAAATACTGCCATATATTTATAAGTTCCTGGTACCTGAATCTATGTAAATTTGCTGAAAAATAGGGCTCAACATTTGCCCAAGTTTGAAATTTGTCATGGAATTTTATTAAAGCATCTGATAAACAAAATTAGTCCACTTGGATTTTTACTAAACTTAGTGGGTAAATTTTAATTTCTTTTTCCTTACTTCTATCTCTCCAAATATTAATAATGTAGTATTTACTAAGACAGTAACATATACTCTATAATTTAGGCAGAGAAAAAGGAAGATGGAAGATTTTCAATTTAGAGTCTTGACATAATTACCTCGAATTTCTTTAATGAGATAGGAAGTGAATGAATTAACAAGTATGAAAATCATCATGAGAATCTACTTGGAATTCCATACAGAGGTAAATAAATAATAGAGATATTTGAAATGAGCTTTGTAAAATGATTCAATATATATAATAATAGATTATATTCAAAGCTAGCTTTGCCCTGAGTTGAGACAACTCTTAATAAGAGAACTTTACGTTGGAGCTCCCATTACCTCTAACAGTAGACATGTTGACATGACTCTATACGGCAGAATGAAGTCCCACTCTCTTCCTTTTCTACTGCAAATAAGCTAAACCTCAGGAAGACTATAAATATTTCATAGGAGACCTCAAATACACTTACAAATATTTTTTTTCACCCAGGACAACAGGGATATTTTTCTTCTTTTTTAAAAAATATTTATTTTTGAGGGGCTCCTGGGTGGCTCAGTTGGTTAAGCGTCTGACGTCGGCTCAGGTCATGATCTCACGGTTCGTAGGTTCAGGCCCGGTGTCGGGCTCCATGATGACAGCTAGCTCAGAGCCTGGAGCCTGTCTTCGGATTCTGTGTCTCCCTCTCTCTCTGAACCTCCCCTGCTCACTCCCTCTCTCTTTCTCTCTCTCTCTCAGAAATAAACATTAAGAAAAAAATTTTTTAAATAAATAAAATATTTATTTTTGAGAAAGAGAGACAGTCACTGAGCCTTACTTTCCTTGTCCATAAATTGATATACCAATACCTCTCTGGGGCTGTATTGAAGATTTAGCAAGATAGTTTACATAAAGCATGTAGTATGATTCCCAGAAAATAACAGGTACTTAAAGGTTCATTTCTGTCCCATCCTCTTAGATTAATACTGTCAACACCAGTAGGAAGTGTTATTTTCCACACAGTCGTAGAATACAGGAGATGACTCCACATTAAAAAAAAACAAAAACAAAAACAAAAAAACTGGACATAATACCTAGAAGATAAATTTTTCCTTGCATTTTCTTTTATCACTGTTGTGTAAATTATCATTTCTTGAGACTGGCCCCAAGGAAAGAAAATGGTTTGATTTAGGAAGATGAAGGCACTGAAAGCAAGCAGCTTCATTTCATGTGGTAAAGAGATGGAGAGGTATGTCATGTAGGTTAATGCTTAGTTAATATGCTTAAAAAAATTTTTTTAAACAGTGTTGGAACAAAGCAGAAAATAAAATAAAATTTTACCCCTCTATCCTAGCCATATCCTGTAAAGAATATCAGTGTATAGTAAACTAACTGTGAATAGGACACGCCTGGGCAAACATACTTAGCAAGATATGCATATTTCAATGAAAAATTCACTTTTTAAAAGTTTACTTATTTATTTTGAGAGAGAGGAGAGAGAGAGAGAGGGAGGGAGGGGAAGAGGGGCAGACAGAGAGGGAGAGAGAGAATCCCAACCAGGCTTTGCGCTGTCAGCACAGAGCCAGATGCAGGCCTCAGTCTCAGGAACTGTGAGATCATGATCTGAACTGAAATCAAGAGTTGGATGCTTAACCAGTTGAGACACCCAGGAGCCCCAGAAAGTTTACTTTTTAAAAAATCAGAGATATCAGGGGCACCTGGGTGGCTCAGTTGGTTGAACATCTGACTTCAGCTCAGGTCATGATCACATATTTCGTGGGTTCGAGCCCCGTGTCAGGCTCTGTGCTGACAGCTCAGAGAATCTGGCACCTGCTTCAGATTCTGTGTCCGCCTCTCTCTCTGCCCCTCCCCTGCTCATGCTTTGTTTCTCTCTCTCTCTCTCTCAAAAATAAATAAACACTAAAAAATCAGAGATATCAAAGATATCAACGAGAAAGCTAAAAATAGTATGTTTTTATTACCTTCCTAATCAGAATCAGAGCAATTATGACATTAGCTTCTGAAACAATTCCAAAAGGAACCATCAGTGAAAAATGGGAAGAAAAACATAGGGAAATGGAAGTAGGTCACCAACAATGACAACCACGTCATTGCCTACTGAACTTCCTGATGGCATTTTGCCCTTCATTCTGAATATCACCTTAGCTCTATGGATATAGATAGCTCTCTATTTACAGGAAAATAAACAGGGAAGGCTCTGAATTTTCCCATAAATTTTAATTTGTTGTCTCAAACAAGTTTCAAGATTCCTCTCTATATTATAATCATTCAAAAAAAAGTTTATATTTTTTAAAAAAGAACACACACGACACACACAAATTTACCTTATGAACATTAAAAGCATTAATGGACTTGTGATTTGCTGATTATTTTGTTTGAAGTTTGCCTCAAAATAAATAGTAATCTTTTTTACATTAAACAAATATAACACAGGCATTCAAACTATGATGGCTTTCTTTTACTTAGTCTGCGTCACTTAAAGATTTTTTTCTTCCTAATGAATAATAATTAAAATCACACTGGCAAAGGCTCCTGGGTGGCTCAGTCCACTGATTTCCGCTCAGGTCATGATTTTGTGGTTTTGGACTCACTGGGCTCTGTGTTGACGGCTCAGAGCCTGGAGCCTGCTATGGATTCTGTGTCTTCATCTCTCTCTGTCCCTCACCCACTCGCACTCTGTCTCTCTCTCAAAAATAAATTAACAATAAAAAAAATTTTTTTTAATCACACTGGCAACCACAATGGTTTTCCTCTACCTAAACAGAACATCTGAGTTTTTTAAGTTCATCCATCATTTTATGCTTTCGAACCTTTCTTTCTATTCTACCTATAGTGACTATATATTGTGTTCAATCACTGGCATCGAATGCTCTCCTTCTAATTTCAACCAGTTATATAATTGGAACTAAGTTCCTGATCATTCTCTTGTGTCATGTAGCCATCCTAGGTGCTGGCAGATTTTCACAATGAAAAGCTCCCTCAGAGCTTTCTCAATCAGGACATAGTTGAGTGCTCAATAAATGCTAGTTGCAATTATTATTAATACCTGACAACATCTACTCTTTGCTTTCTAATATTTAAAGCCAGGAAGAGAATACATACATACCGTCCTGAGAAAATGGGCACCATATAGTCACTTGGCAGATTTTCCTTCTCCTCCCCAGAGAGAAGGCTTTTCTTGGCTCTCTTTGCTTGGGGGCTCAACTTGGATGAATAATCTTCTAACATCAGACTGGAATCTGTAAGTCTGAAACAAAATCCCTAATATTAGATAATAACCAAAAATTGCACTGAAAATATTCAAAACGCTTACAAAGCAAAGTTTTAACTTGGAGAGAGATTCCACAGAATCCTAGATTTCTAATGTTATAATATCTTTTATCTTTAGAACTCAAGTGGAGTGAGAAAGTCCTCAAATAATGAACTCTATATAGACACAAGATAAAAATAGATCTATGGCTAATTTCATAGCTTTCTCCCCCTTAAAGTTTCAAGGGAAAACAGTAGTGTTTTTGTAATAGATCCAAATACTTTTGCTGCTAACATTCAAAATTTAGGCAATCTATAAACAAAGTTTCATCCAAATCCTTTCAGGGGACTGACAAAATGCAAAATGTTCTAGATAGGGATCCTTTCTCCCTTCCCCACCAAACCATTTTCATGGAGGACTCCTGGGTTTTACTTTGAGGCTTTTATGTAGGGTAGACAGACTCCTCTATTAGAAGGTACACTGAGTTCATCAAACAATACTTAATATATTTTATACAAACACATAGTATTGAGCAACTCAGACAATTACAGTGGTGAAATAAAGAAGTTTGGGCAGTTCTGTTGTATACGAAAATGTGCCCATGCACACTGGTGCAAATGTGCATTTAGAGGTAGACAGTGCTCTAACAAACAAAAAAATGTATTAGCCTCGTAGAAAACATGAGAGAAGAGGTTGCACCCAGAGAAAAGGATTGCTAAAACTAAAAGTAAAATCTTTAGGAGCACCTGGCTCAGTCCGTTGACGATATGACTTCAGATCAGGTCACGATCTCACAGTTTATGAGTTTGAGCCCCATGTCAGGCTCTGTGCTGACAGCTCAGAGCCTGGAGCCTGCTTCAGATTTTGTGTCGCCCTCTCTCTCTGCTCCTCCCCCACATGCGCTCTCTCTCTCTCTCTCTCTCTCAAAAATAAATGTATGGAACCACAAAAGACCCCAAATAACCAAAGTAATATTGAAGAAGNGGGGAAGGGAGGTGATGGGCATGGAGGAGGGCACTTGTTGGGATAAGCACTGGGTGTTATATTGAAACCAACTTGACAATAAACTATTTAAGAAAAATAAATAATAAATTTAAAAATAATAAATTTAAAAAATTAATAAAACATTAAAATAAATAAAAGTACAATTTTTATGTAGCTTTTGAATGACATGAAATGGATTTTCATTCAAATATATAAAGTGGGCATAAATTTCAGGAGCTCAGTGACTCTCTTAAATTAATTCATGGATTCATGTTAAAAGCCCCTGATCTCCATTGTAATGAAAGAGGTCCACAATATGGACCTCTACCAGAACTGTCTGTACTATCCTTATAATTTGAAATGATTCTAAAATAAAACGTTAATACTAAAAAGTCTCCTTGTCCCCAGAAAATTTGGGGGAAAAGTGACACATGCATGTGATGTGGCATGGGAAGAGCAAGCTGCCCAGTTGAAACAGAAAAACTTTCCAAGCCATCCAAACCTGACCTTTTCTCAATCTTTAAGAAGTATTAGGAAAAGCAAAGAGATGACCTAAATCAGAGCAGAAGACAGGCCAAATGCATACATAGTGCAAAATGAACACATAATAATGCAAGTAAATCTATCTTCTGCTAAACAAGTAGCTAGGGCTTCTAGAAAGTACAGGGGTGGGTGCAGTGGCCCTGGGCCTGGGGGTACAGGGTGGGCTACTGTCTTTGATCCCCAGGCTGGAGTGGCAAACTTCTTCCTCTCCCACTAACTAGCTCCTCCCCTAGGGTGAATATCTATGTCCTAGTCTATGATCAGCATTAAAATTAAAGGTTAGAACTTTGAATTCAAGCTTGTGGATTGGTTACCAATTGGACGGCTGAGTGAAATTTGTTCCTGGCTGCCTGTTCCAGGCAGTAGCAAAATGACTACATTCTATACCCCCAGAAGATTACAAAGTACAGGCTGTGCTAATACAGGTCTAAGTTTAAAGTGGTATTTTCTTTCTCCTCTTTGATTTGTTACCATGCAAAATAAAATTAATTTTGGAGTTTAAGAGTTACCTTTTTTCCTACTTATACAATATTTGCATTTTTTCATATTACTCTTGCTTTTCTTTAAAAAAAATTTTTTTAATGTTTTTTTATTTTTGAGAGAGACAGACAGAGCATGAGCAGGGGAGGGGCAGAGAGAGAGAGGGAGGCACAGAATCTAAAGCAGGCTCCAGGCTCCCAAGCTATTAGCAGAGAGCCCGATGTGGGGCTTGAACTCCTGAGCCATGAGATCATGACCTGAGCCAAATTCAGACGCTCAACCAACTGAGCCACCCAGGTGCCCCAACACTTGCTTTGCTATTTTTGCTCTTTTTTACTTTCATTCTGTCTATAGTCATTCTTATGAGCTCATATTATCAACATTTATCTGCATAAAAATGGCCATGATTTGTCATTCTTTTTGTTGTTCCTTTTTTTCTGTCATTTTCTTTTTAAGATGATTTTTTTTAAAGTAGGCTTCATGCCCAGCACTGAGCCCAACATGGGGCTTGAACTTATGATCTTGATATCAAGACCTGAGTTGAGATCAAGAGTTGGATGCTTAACTGACTGAGCCACCCAAGTGCCCCTAAGATGAATCTTTTAAATGATGCACTTATCATGTTATTTGGGAAAAAAAAACTTCACAGAAAGCATTATGATGTTTTGTATTATATAGTATTATTTAGAAAATTCAGGGGCACCTGGGTGGCTCAGTCAGCTAAGTGTCTGGCTCTTGATTTCAGCTCAGGTCATGATTTCATGGTTGTGAGATGGAGCCCCATGTGGGGCTTAGCACAGAGCTTGCTTGAAATTATCTTTCTCTGCTCCTGCCCACTCATGCTTGTTCTCTCTGTCTCTCTCTCTCTCTCTCAAAATAAATAAACATAAAAAAAGAAAATCCCAAGTATTTAGAAAAAATTTTTGTTATGTTCTTTAAAGTTTTTTCAAGCCTTTGAATACTAATTTTAAAAAAGCATGTGAAGGATTAGACGTTAAAATACTATAGCAACAGACTATTTAGCAATAATTCATTTATTGAAGATAGCAAACAAAACTAAATGAGAGAAACACCAAACTTTAAGAAACTGACTANAGAAAGAAAGAAAGAAAGAAAGAAAGAAAGAAAGGAAGGAAGAAACTGACTATGTAATAATCAGTCCAATTAGTCATTTGAAGAAAAACCATCAATAGTCTATTTTGTTATGATTCATGAACATTGAAGTCTAATATCTTACTCTATTGAATTTTAAAGCTGAATGATTTTAGTCCCTCATCATCAGGGAACTGCAGATCAAAACCGCACTGAGATACCACCTCACGTCAGTCAGAGTGGCTAAAATGAGCAAATCAGGAGACTCTAGATGCTGGTGAGGATGTGGAGAAACGGGCACCCCCCTACACTGTTGGTGGGAATGTAAACTGGTGCAGCCCCTCTGGAAAACTGTGTGGAGGTTCCTCAAAAAATTAAAAACAGAACTCCCCTATGACCCAGCAATAACACTGCTAGGAATTTACCCAACAGACATAGGAGTGCTGATGCATAGGGGCACATGTACCCCAATGTTCATAGCAGCACTCTCAACAATAGCCAAAACATGGAAAGAGCCTAAGTGTCCATCAACAGACGAATAGATCAAGAAGATGTGGTTTATCTATACGATGGAATACTACATGGCAATGAGAAAGAATGAAATCTGGCCATGTGTAGCAACATGGATGGAAGTTGAGGGTGTTATGCTGAGCGAAATAAGTCAGGCAGAGAAAGACAGATAACATATGTTTTCACTTATAGGTGGATTAGGAGAAACTTAAAGGAGGACCATGGGGGAGAAGAAGCGGAAAAATAGTTGGGGAGAGGGAGGGAGGCAAACCATGAGAGACTCTTGAATACTGAGAACAAACTGAGGGCTGATGGGGGTGGCGGGGAAGAAAAGGGGGGTGATGGGCATGGAGGAGGGCACTTGTGGGGATGAGCACTGGGTGTTATATGGAAACCAATTTGACAATAAACTATGAAAGAAACAAAATAAAGCTGAATGATTTTAGAGGAGAATAATATTTTAAGTATAATATGTAAAATTTAAATTTCTTTGAATTTAAATCAAAAGATGAAGTAAGGTTTCAGAAACTTCTTGGGCTTTTAGTTGTATTGCAATGTTGAAAATAATCCTCTATCTTACAAGTCCACTTCTGAGTAGACATTAAACTTGATATGCATGGATCTATTTGGGTGTTTTTTAACTATTAAACCTGCAATGAATGTTCTTTATGTGCTCAGCTTAAATCATGAAGCTTTCTGAATTTCCATTTATGAAGGCAATGAAATTATGCAAGAGTTAAGGATTGATTTGTGTGTGCACACATGCATGCATGCATGCATCTATAACTGTGTCTAGAACACATATTTTTGCACTCTGCTACTAATTGGGGTATGTCCTCTGTTAATATGCCTAAAGGTAACAGAAATTTAAAGAAATATCATGGTGTGTATGGCATCATCACATCTACAACCAGCAATACCACAGAGAAGGGATGTAGCCAAGTGGGAAATATTACAGGAACTCAGAAAGAGGCTTAGACCTCTTTCCAATCAATTCAAATTCAAATACTGAACAACAACAAAAGAAAACATTCTGCTATTAAAACTTCATAATTATACCTTACAGTAAAAAAAAAAGAGCAAAACCACTTAAGGACCCTAGAACTGATAGAGATCTCAAGGAGATTTATAAGAGGCTCCTCATTTTATATATTTGGAAGACACAGAGTGTCTTTGTAACTTTTCTGTGTTCACACAGCAAATTGGTAGCTGAAAAAGGACTAAGGATAGCACCCATTTAGGTCAGGTGCTTACCACTATACCAGTGGTCTCTAACTTTTGTGACTGAGTACTCCCAATCCAAAAATATTGGGGGCATGCCACTTATACATGTTTATTTATAAGCTCAATGCATATACTGCTATATAAATAGTCTCACTCACTCTATGAAACTTTCAATCAATAGAAACATTTTAAAGACCAAATTTGATGTTTTTGAAAAAAATAGTAGTACTAATATTTCTTCCTATGCTTCCTTGGTTTGCCTTTGTGGATACCCCACTTTGGAAACCATAATACCATATCACACCACCTGTAATGACTCCCATTGTGATTTGCTATTCCTTAATTTATTCATAGATTATGAAATCATCACAGTTCAGTTGAAACTATAGCATTAAAAAACTTGTTAGATTTTACATGAAGTAAAGTTCCTTAAAGTTATGTTTGTAATCATTATGTAATTTGGAGAAACTGTCTTAGTTACCCAGGATGAGTAACTTCAGTCATACTTACATTAAGTAGGGTTCTGCTTACTGGCTATAGTACCTTCTGAAAATGTGATAACCTATTGGCATGTTTTAGAAAAATGATGGACTATAGGCATTGTCTTTTGTTGACACTGCTCCCAAACCCCACTTCACCCATCCCTATTTGCTCAGGCTATACTGCATTATTACTTTGGCTATCCTTCCCACAGCCTATGACCACCCACAGACAGGGATAGGCTATAATCTTTGTATCCATACTCCATCCACTTTGTATCCATACTGTGCCTGATGATGTTCAATAAATGTTTATTGAATGAAGTGAAATCATTCATCCTTCTCTAATTATGCCCTAGCTCAGTGACTTTCAACCTTGGCTTCACACCAGAATCTGCTGAGGAGTTATTAAAAGTGACCAATGCAGAGGTAGGGTTTCTAGTATGGTGGAGGGAGTACTTCAGCAGTTACTCTCCCCAAAACGCAATGATAAAAGTAGATATAAGTGTCAAAAAAAAAAAAAACCCATTCAGGGCTCTGAAAATTAACCAAAGGCATATACTACACTGAGAAGTAGTTATTCATAAAAAAGCCACTGAACTTCAGGTATGAACAATGGAAGTATGGCACTTGGCTTAGCCCTCTCTCCTCCCCTTTCCTTAGCTCAGTTTATAAGGTAGTTTTACCAAAGTAGAAAAAGGAATGACAATCAAAATGTTCATTGCCAGAGGGGGCTGACTTCATTTGGAGCAGAGCATGAGAAAACCCCATATCCAGAAGCATTGTGGGAAACACTAGCAATCTAAATAGGAAGGGAAGACCAGCAACTCGGTTTGCCATAGGTTCCAATCATGGTTGGGACAAGTAGCAGACTGGCAGATCAGCCAGCAATTTAATAGGAGGATCTGGACTTACTGGCACTTCATCAAGATAAAAAGCTTCTGCACTGCCAAGGAAACAATCAACAAAACTAAAAGGCAACCAACGGAATGGGAAAAGATAGTTGCAAATGACATATCAGATAAAGGGCTAGGATCCAAAATCTATAAGGAACTCAACCAAACTCCACACCCGAAAAAAATAATCCAGTGAAGAACTGGGCAGAAGACATGAATAGACACTTTTCCAAAGAAGACATCCAGATGGCCAACAGACACATGAAACAATGTTCAACATCACTCATCATCAGGGAAATACAAAACCACACTGAGATACCACCTCACACCAATTAGAGTGACTAAAATGAGCAAATCAGGAGACTATAGATGCAGGAAAGGATGTGGAGAAACGGGCACCCTTTTACACTGTTGGGAATACAAAATGGTGCAGCCCCTCTGGAAAACAATGTGGAGTTTCCTCAAAAAATGAAAAATAGAACTCCCCTATGACCCAGCAATAGCACTGCTAGGAATTTACCCAAGGGACACAGGAGTGCTGATACACAGGGGCACATGTACCCCAATGTTCATAGGAGCACTCTCAACAATAGCCAAATCATGGAAAGAGCCTAAATGTCCATCATCTGACAAGTGGATCAAGAAGGTGTGGTTTATATATACAATAGAATACTACTTGGCAATGAGAAAGAATGAAATCTGGCTATTTGCAGCAACATGGATGGAACTAGAGGGTATTATGCTAAGTGAAATAAGTCAGTCAGAGAAAGACAGATACCATATGTTCCCACTCATATATGAATCTTGAGAAACTTAACAGAAGACCATGGGGAGGGGAAAGGGGAAAAAAGGCTATAGAGAGGGGAGGAGGCAAATCATAAAAGGCTGAGAACAAACTGAGGGTTGATGAGGGGTGGGAGAGAGGGAAAAGTGTGATGGGCATTGAGGAGGGCACTTGTTGAGATGAGCACTGGGTGTTGTATGGAAACCAATTTTACAATGAACTATATTAAAAAAATAATAGGAAGATCTGGGAAATACGACTACCACAGGGAGCCTTCAATATTTCTCCATCTGCCTGCATAGGAAAAACTGGAGAGGATGCAAGCTATCCACACATCATTGGCTGACTAAGCCTGTGTTCATGTGCAGAGGACAGATAAGAGAATCTAGAAGTAAGCAAACCAGGATGTACATATTCAAAAGTTACCTGAACTTCAAAGAATTTTTTATTTTTTTTTAATGTTTATTTTATTTTTGAGAGAAAGAGAGAGGCAGAGAGAGCACGAATAGGGAAGGGCAGAGAGAGAGGGAGACACAGAATCTGAAGCAGGCTCCAGGGTCTGAGCTGTCAGCACAGAGCCTGATGTGGGACTTGAACTCACAAACTGTGATATCATGAACTGAGCTGAAGTTGGACACTTAACCGAGTAAGCCACCCAGGTGCTTCAAAAGTTACTTGAACTTTGAGCACAATATCTGACTACTAATTTACTGGTCAGTAATATATGCAAACACAAGATGATCCCTATGAATTTAGGTGTAAAAAAAAAAAAAAAAAACCTGAGTGGGGCCATTAGCAGTCATACAGTGCTGGTAAACAGATTCTATAAGTGCATTTAGACAAGCTATTAAACAAAACCAAAACACAATGGCAGTACATTCAAGGGAAAATTCAGAATCCAGAATTGTGACAATATATTTTCTAAAATGTCCAATTCTCAACAACAACAAAAATTATGAAACATGCCAAGAAAGAGGAAACTGTGATCCACACCAACAGAATAAAGCAGTAAATAAAAACTGTCTCTGGGTGCACTCTGATGTTGGTTTTAACAAAGACTTCAAAGCAGCAATTATAAATATGTTCAAAGACTAATAAAGGAAACCATGCTTAAATAATTAAAGGAAGGTATTATGACAACGACTCAAAAAAGAATGTCAACAAAGAGAAATTATAAAATAGGATCAAGTTTGAAAGTATAATAACTCAAATGAAAAATTTATTCAAGGGATTCCTGGGTGGCTCAGTCGGTTAATCATCTGATTCTTAATTTTGGCTCAGGTCATGATCTCACAGAGATCATGNCTGGGTGGCTTAGTCTGTTAAGCGTCCGACTTTCGCTTAGGTCATGATCTCGCGGTTCGTGGGTTCGAGCCCCGCGTCGGGCTCTGTGCTGACTGCCAGCTCGGAGCCTGGAGCCTGTTTCAGAGTCTGTGACTCCCTCTCTCTCTGACTCTCCCCTGCTCACACTGTCTCTCTCTCTCCTAGAAATTTAAAAAAAAAAAAAAATGCTTTAAAGGAAAGGGGAGGAAATAAAACTATATTGAAGCTTCTATGTTCTACCAGTATTAAATTAGTATAAATCTGAAGTAGAACATGATAAATTAATATGTATATTATAATTCCATAAGCAATATCTTTAAAAAAGAACAAAAATGTAGTTAAGAAACAAGAAAATTAAGTGGTACACTAAAAATGACTATAACATAAAACAGGGCAATAAAAGAGAAATCCATGAACAAAGGATATGAAATATACAGAGGAAATGAAATATACAGAAAAAAACCCAAAAGTAGCAAACATAACACCAACCATATTAGTAATTTTATTAAATGTGAAGGGATTAAAAACTCCAAGGAATGGCAGATGTTGTCAGAACAGGGATTTTTAAATATCCAATTGTTGCTGCTACAAAAACCACATTACGTATTTAAAGACACTCAGTAGAGCATGGGACCCCTGACCTCAGGGTTGTAAGTCTGAGCCCCACGTGGGGTATAGTACTTCTTTGATAAAGAAGTATAAGAATTCTATATTAAAAATGACAAAACATTATTATGATAAGTGAAAAAAGATCTGAATAAATAAATATTCCATGTTCATGGACTGAAAGATGTCATTAAGATGGCACATTTTCCAAAACTGTTCTACAGTTTCAACATGATTCTTACCAAAATCCCAGCAGATTTTTTTCCTTGTAGAAACTGACAAGGTGATCTTAAAATTTATACAGAAATATGAAGGAACACACAGGCAAAAGATTTTTTATAAAAGGCAAACTAAGTCTGAAGACTTACATTTAGCAATTTAAAATTTTCTGTAAGCAACAGTAATTAAGCCCATGTGATGCTGGTATTAGGACAGGCAGAGAGATCATGGAACAGAATGGAGAGAAACAAACATTTTTATTTTGATTAATTGATTAATTTTATGATTAATTCATTTTTGATAAAGGTGCTAAGGAATTACTTTTTTTTTTTAATGTTTTATTTATTTCTAGGAGAGAGAGAGACACACACAGCATGAGCAGGGGAGGGTCAGAGAGAGAGGGAGTCACAGACTCTGAAACAGGCTCCAGGCTCCGAGCTGGCAGTCAGCACAGAGCCCGACGCAGGGCTCGAACCCACGAACCGCGAGATCATGACCTAAGCGAAAGTCGGACGCTTAACTGACTAAGCCACCCAGGCGCCCCTAAAGGTGCTAAGGAATTAAAGGGGGAAAGAAAATCTTTCCAACAAATGGTGCTGGACCAATTGTATATCCATGTGTGAAAGGATGAACTTAGAACTTTACTCAATATCACACACATAACTTAAAAATGGATCAAATTTCTTTTGCTTTTTCTCTTATTTATAAAAAAATTTTAACCTTTATTTATTTTTGAGAGACAAAAAGAGACAGGGTACAAGTGAGGGAGGAGCAGAGAGAGAGGGAGACACAGAATCTGAACAGGCCCCAGGCTCTGAGCTGTCAGCACAGAGCCTGATGCAGGACTTGGACCCACGACCCATGAGATCATGACCTGAACTGAAGTCAGACACTTAACCAAGCCACCCAGATACCCCCCCAAAATGGATTAAATTTCTACATGTAAAAGTGAAAATTATAAAACTCTTAGAAGAGAAATTCTTTATGATATTGATGTTAACCAAAGAGCTCTTAGAGATAAGACCATAAGCATGATTCAAAAAGAAAAAAAAGGAATGAATTGACTTCATCAAAATTGAAAATTTCTAGCCTTTGAAAGATACTGTTAAGAGAATGAAAGGAATAAGAGAAAATATTTTGAAATATATATTTTTATGTAAAATATTCAAATAACTCTGACAACTCAATAATAAGCAGAAAAATCCATTTTAAAAATAAGCAAAAGAATCNGTGGGCATGGAGGAGGGCACTTGTGGGGATGAGCACTGGGTGTTATGTGGAAACTAATTTGACAATAAACTATTTGTAAAATATATATATAAAATAAAAATTAAATAAAAATTAAAAAAATAAAAAAATAAAAAATAAATTAAAAAATAAAAAGTAAATAAAAAAAATAAATTAAAGTCCGAAAAAAAAATAAGCAAAAGAAAAAAATAAGCAAAAGATTTGAAAAGGCTTGTCACCAAAGAAGATATAAAAATGGCTAATGAGCATATAAAAAGATGATCAACATCATTAGTCATTAAGTAAGTGCAAATTAAAACCAAAATGAGACCCCACTACATGCCCACAAGAATGGCTATAATAAATAAGACAGAAAGTAACTAATGTGGATAAACTGGAATTCTCAAACATGGCTATGGGAAGGTAAAACAGCACAGTCGCTTCAGAAAACAATTGAATAGTTTCTCATAAAGTTAAACATAAACTTAGCATGCAGGTGACATTTTAGAAGGTACTGGAGAAAGGTAACTTCAAAAATAGCCTTTCAAACTGTGTTATATGTAATAGTACCATGGAAATTTTCACAGGTTTATTTTTTAACTTTCCTTAACAACTTGATTTATTCAACAGATTCTATAAACATATTTATTCAGATTCTACTGTGTGCAAAATACCGTGCCTGACTGGGGTGGGAGAGAGATTGAAGAGAAATTATAGGGGAATAAATGCTACCAGGCCTGACGTGTTGTATAATGTCAATCAAGGAAGAAAGCACAAAAGGACCAAAGAAAGGCAGGCAGATAAGCAGAAATAGTGCAAACAAAGGTTGAATTCACAGGGTTGAGAGACAGTTTCTGTCTGGGGTTATCAGGGAATCCTTTGTGGAAGAGCTAGACATTGAACGATGGGTAGGTCATCCTAGGATGACACACTGGTAGGTGCAAAAGCTTAAAAGTAAAAGTTTGATTTTTATTGCTGACTTATGTATATGTCATTGTTAGACTCTACTGAGTGGTCACAAAATAACTGAACTCACTTTTATTATTACAACAATTTTCCTTTAAAACTGCATTTTCATACATATTTAAAACCTATTCCCCTTGCATATAAACAAAATGGTCAGCTGTTTACCAGAGGAAAGGAAGAGGCAGTGGTTTTAGTGAACTATGGGTTGTCCTTCTCAGCTGTCTTTGCTCAGCTAGTCAGCCACTCCTGGGGGCTTCTGGTATCTGAAGCCCCATCTCTTTCATCTTCTGGAACCCCTGGAGGGTTAGGAATAAGTACTTGAAGTTTGCAGTCTCTTTTTTCATTTCTACTTTTCCGTCAGCCACATATCTTCCTCTTGCAAAACTTGAAAGACAATACTTTCTTTGGGGTTTTATGAAAAGGTTGCTTTGGATCTACTTTTGATTTAGAGCAGCTTCGTTCTATGATCCTCCTTTGATATGGGTATCATGTCAGGCTCAACACTTTCTACTGACCTTTCATTTCTCCTGTTTCCCAATCCCAACACTTATGGAGGTTTCAGGAGAACGTCAAAGTTAGTAGACAAGCAGGAGACTTTGAGTCCTTTCTTTTTTGATAACACTGCAGAAAAGGCTTCTTATAAGATATAAGCGTGAATTTAGTTTGATTAACATCACTCTTGAAATTTACGGACATGTAGCATCACAATAAATAAACATCCTTGATTTTTTGTTTGGTTTTGAATTATTTACCTTACACTTGTCTTTTTTTGCCTTCTCCATTTCACTCTCTCAGCCATGAAAATATTTCATTTTTAGTTTTAAAAAAATGTTTAGTTATTTAAATAGGAATATAGCCACAATTTTTTCTTCTATTTATTGCTTTGTTCTTTCTACTATTTAAGTTTCCATTGATAATTAACATTTTATCTTCCTTTTGGTAATTTTCCACAGCTAATGTATAGACATGAGCTAAAAGCAAATACCATGGGGGTTTGAACCACTTCTCAACATGAATGTAGAACAGTCATGTGTTCTAGAAAAGGTGAATGAGCAAAACACTGAGAGATTTAAATCTTTTGTGGTCCTTCTCTATATATACCCTTCAATTTTTATCCATTTCTGACTATTTTAGAAATTAACCCAGATTATGGCCTATTTTTAAGCAGAAGTGAAAGGGTTTACTTCATATTTCCTAGATATTATGTAATGCAGGATATTTGCAAGAGATGCCTTATAAAGTCTCCATCTGTGAACTGAAAATTGTCCAGGGTTTTAAAATTTTAGTCTTATTATTTACAAGGCAGCCCAGAAATCCACATTCCAACCCACTTTGAAGATGGCTACTGTGGTTACATGGAAGTTAACCCCCTCCTTTGAGGTGTCCTTGCTTTCTCTTGTTTCATCTAGAAAGACTGCTGTGGAAAAGGTCAAGCCTGTTGCAAGGGCTCCCATGGGCCTCCAGAGTTCGGAGATCTCTGTGGGGAAGCTCAGTTACACCCTACTGCCCAGCTAGCCAGGAACAGAGCTAACATTTCACATTGGAGTCTGGGAGGTACCACTCTGCCCCTCTTTCCACCTTTGGCTGACCCATTCTATTCCTACTCTATTAAAGCACATGCCTTCCTTCCCGCAGGGTGGTTCACCTGTCTGTGGCAGATGAATGCCTTTCTGGAGATATCTTGTATCATCTAAACTTGAATTTAACCTGCAAGAGAGCCCAGCAAATAATGGTTTTGAGTAATAGGGTGAAGCACAGGTAGTAGAAAATGAATCACATTTTACCTGGCCTCAGTGTAAGTACCTGTGAAAGGAAGAGCTTGAGTTATATGAGCTTTTGGTCTCTTCCTGCTTGACCATTCCACAGTTCCGTGGTCTACAAACTGCTGATAATATGAAGCTGATATTACCAGGAGTGACAGTCCCACTTCTCTCTATGCAAACAAGCCACACAGTTACAGCAGTAGGTACAAGAGAGTGACATATGGCGAAGGTTATAGGATTCAGGGAGTCAGAACATAATTCAGTTGCCTTTTAAAGAAGTAATTGGCAGGGCACCTGGCTGGTTCAGTCAGCAGAGCAAGTGACTCTTGATCTTGGGGTTGTAAGTTTAAGTCCCATGCTGGGTGTAGAGATTACTTTAAAGTAAAGTCTTTTTTTTTTTTTTTAAAGAAGTAATTGGCAATAAACTTGCCTATTTCTGGGGAAAAAAGGTATCTGGCTTTTCTGCTTTCATTAGATTTTTCTCTGATCTTTCCTGTCATATGGAAAGTAATGTAAGTCGTCATTTTCTGAGTACTTAAATTCTGGATGACAAATCCCAGAGCATCGTATTGACTTTTTAAATCCAGAAACTGTGGTGCTTTTTCCTTATATACAATAAGCTTTTATTTAGAGAAGACGCTATAAGACTATTTCTAGAGGAGAAAGGATAAAAGTATGCAACCTGAATATATCAGTGGCTTTCCAAACAAACTTCATTCCCCGTAACTGTCTATGGTTCAATTGTGTTTTTTTTTTAATTTTTTTAACGTTTATTTATTTTTGAGAGACAGAGCACACAGCATGAGCGGGGGTGGGGCAGACAGAGAGGGAGACACAGAATCTGAAGCAGGCTCCAGGCTCTGAACTGTCAGCACAGAGCCTGACACGGGGCTTAAACCCACAGACTGTGAGATCATGACTTGAGCTGAAGTTGTACGCTTAACCGACTGAGCCACCCAGGTGCCCCTCAATTGTTTTTTTTTTTTTTAATGTTTTTTATTTATTTCTGAGAGAGAGAGAGAGAGAGAGAGAGAGAGACAGTGTGAACAGGGGAGGGTCAGAGAGAGAGGGAGACACAGAATCCGAAACAGGCTGCAGGCTCTGAGCTGGCTGTCAGCACAGAGCCTGACACGGGGCTTGAACCCATGAGCAGTAGATCATGACCCAAGCTGAAGTTGGATGCCGAACCAACTGAGCCACCCAGGCGCCCCCCCTCAATTGGTTTTTTAATTCAGATTCGGCTGCTTGAATCTACAGGTGGATTCAAATCCCCATATAACTATAGTTATTTCAGGTGTTTTTCCTATTAAGTACCATAAAAAGCACTAACAGTGGAACAATATACCTCTTTGTATCTTGGGGGAATGAAGAACAGCATATGGTTGTACCATCATTATACTGCCTAAAGAGATCTCAGAAAATTCATTGTATAGAAAATCTACATGGCTCTTTTTGCAGCCTCAAAACTATTTGACCATAGGAGCTGAAAAGCTCTGCGATAAATCTGGTAGAAGTAAGAATTCAGCAATAACTAATAAATCCAAAAATATGTTCACCATATCCTTTCTGATTGGCCATCTGCCCCTGCCTGGGCTTATACAGCACTGGCCTCCTACCTGGGTGATCTGCTTCTGCTCATGCACCAGTCTGTTCCCCACAGAGCAACCACAGTGCTCCTGTTACAACTTAAGTCAGATCATGTCATTCCTCAGCTCAAAAATTTGACAAGACTCCCTCTCTCTAACTCAGACTAAAAAATTCTTACAATGGCTCACAAGGCCCTTATATGGTTGGCCATGCCCTGTCTATTACCTTTCCAGTATCCTCACCTACTCTTTCCCTCACTCCTCCATTCCCTCAATAGCCTCAATGCTGTTCCTTGCTGAAAGGCCTTGCAGTGGCTGTTCCTGATGCCTGGTGTAGCTTTCCCCCAGATAATTCCCTGTGCTACTTCATCTGCTGCTACTACACCTTTGCTCAGCTATCATCTTCCCTAGGAGGTCTAACTACTCTATTTAAAATTCTAACCTGCACCCCCACCCCACATATCGGATCCCTCTTAGCCTACTCAATTTTTTTATTGCCTCCATAACATCTATTGCCTTCTACCGTGATATAAAATTCAAGGTCTTTTTGATTATATTTATTGTTTATGGCCTGTCTCTCCATGCTAGGACGTATCCTCCATGAGGGCAGGAATCTTTGTCAGTTTTGTTCAGCGATCTATCACAAGCACCTAGAGCAGTACTTAGCACACCGGAACCATTCAATAAATATTTAGTGAATGAATGAACAATACCTAAATCTCAGTGACTGTCGCTGTGTGCCAGTTCTTACGCCAAATACGTATGTGATTATTTCTTTTAGACTTCCCAACATGAGGGACAAACATTTCCCCATTTTACAGATGAAGAAACTGAGAGGTTAACTAGCTTATCTGAACTCACAAGCCTAACTCAAAGTAAGTATAGGCCCGTTTGACCCCAAAGACTATCCACTTTGCATTATAACATCTGGAAATGAATACGTAGAAAATGGATACTAATCTGATGCCAGTAGCTGAGGTGAAGACATAGAAATGTCCACAAAGTAGTAGATTTCTTGGGTAACGTCTTTTGAAACCACACCAGGGTGGGAAATGGAGCAAGTTTTCAGGTCCCCCTCAGTCCTGCTGTAATCAAACCCTCCAATAAAAATAGGGGCTTCTGTGTTCTATTCTGTACATTGGTATCTTCTGTCTGAATTGGAATTGTTTTGAGCATTAGCGTATTCTTTGCAAACTATAGTAGTTTCAAAAGAGGTTATTACCTGGGTAACAACCGAGGGAAGTTGATCGATATGACATGAGTGTAGGTAAGGGCACAATTTAAAGTTAGGCAGAGGGATGCCTGGGTGGCTCCATTGGTTAAGTGCCAGACTTCAGTACAGGTCATGATCTCATGGTTCATGGGTTTGAGCCTGCATCAGGTGCTGTGCTAACAGCTTAGTGCCTGGGGCCTGCTTTGAGTTCTGTCTCTGTCTCTCCCTGCCCCTCCCCCTCCAAAACAAATAAATATTAAAAATGTTTTCAAATAACAAAATTTTTTAAAAATGAAGTTAGGCAGAGTATCCCAGACAAGTTACTCGTGCCTCAGTTTCCTCATCCCCACACTGGTGTCTTCTACAGTCCCTTGTGAGTCACTAAGGCTGATTCTAAGTGGTAAGTTAGAGTCTGTGAGGTTCCAGGTTGGGCATTTGTAAATGCTCCTAGGATGGATTGTTCCCTACTCTGAATCTTGTTATCGTGGTGCTCAATGGCTTCTCTAGAAGGAGGGCAAATAAAAGGAAACATAATGAAAAACTATATATTGCTCCTTCAAGAAAAATCTGGTGGCTATGAGGTCAAGGGGAGTTGGCTGATCACAACTGTCACTGGGTACCCATGGAAAGGGTGGGGGGGCTTAGGGTACAATGGGGGTTAAAATCATGTTCTACCACTTCTTAGCGTAAGGGAGAAAGGTTATTTAATCTATTTGGGCTCTATTTTTATTTTTTTCAATGTTTATTTATTTTGACAGAGAGAGAGAAAAGGGGTAGGGCAGAGGGAGAGGGAGGGAGAAAATCCCAAGCAGGCTCCCCACTCTCAGCACAGAGCCCGGCATGGGGCTTGATCCTATGAACTATGAGATCATGACCTGAGCCAAAACTAAGACACCCATGTTCAACCACATGAGCCACCCAGACATCCCAAATTTTCTCAAATTTAAAATGGGGATAATAGGGGTTCCTGGGTGGCTCAGTCGCTTAAGCGTCTGACTTCAGCTCAGGTCATGATCTCATGGTTCATGGGTTCGAGCCCCGCGTCGGGCTCTGTGCTGACAGCTAGCTCAGAGCCTGGAGCCTCTTTCAGATTCTGTGTCTCCCTCTCTTTCTGACCCTCCCCTGCTCTCTCTCTCTCAGAAATAAATAAAACATTAAAAATTTTAAAAAAATAAAATGGGGATAATAACTTCTACTTCTCAGGGTTATTGTAAAGATACAGTAGTATAGAGGATACTGTGCTGAACTGCATCTTATGGGTTGAAATTCAACTGTTTAGAATCAAGAAATTCAATTTCTACCATTACCATAGGGTTGAGGGACAACTCCAAATCCATCCATCATCCAAGAACTATGCTGTGTTGTCTCTGCTTTTTGAAAGTTATTCATTCCTATCAAGTGTAACAAAATATTTCATGTATTATTTCCATCTTAATGTGTGATCCAGCTTACTGAAAAGAAAGGTACCACAATTTCCATAGTATCATATTCTCTGTAAACATCTGCCTTATTTCATCCTAACTTCATGTAATATTAACATTAGGAAAGGGATCCTCAGGCCTCACACTGGGTTGTCTGATGTTTATATTCACACTTCCTAGTGCAATGGTTCTGACCTTTGTTGAGTCACAGTGTTCTCTGGGAATCTGATGAAAACTACAATTTTTCTCAGCAAAAACAAATCCCAACTGTGCCCAATTTTGTACATAATTTCAGATCAACCAAGACCCTGTTGAAATCTATTCAAGGACAAAGGTTAAGAACCCTTACCTAATGGGAGTTATGAGTACCATTTCTCTTTTAATCTCTGATAGTATTTGTGGATTACTAGCATAAAACAAAAATCTTGTGTCACTTTGTCTTTCTGAATTACTTTAATTTAGGGTTTTTTTCCGTTGTGACTAAGAATAAAGGCATTTATAATAAGCCTTTCATGACTTATTTTATAACCCTTGGCTTACAATTCAATTGGTAACTGATCTGTGCTTATAACCACATTGACGCTGAACAAGCCATTGTTCCTAAGACTTGCTGAGGTCAGCCAAGCCCTGAGCACATATCTATCTCCATAGTTTCCATTTTACCACGGACATCTAACTACAAAGCAGAGGCTAAAAATAGATCAAGCCTAGTGTTTACATACATTCCACAGAATTGCATATCTAACCCTAAGGGTTTTAATCAACAACACTTTTCCCAGTCCAAAGAGAGATATTTCATTTAGTGGGGAAAAGTTGCTCCTCCATTTTGAGAAAACAAAAATACAAACTAAAGGAATTATGAAGATTCAGAAATGTTCAAAGAATATTATTTGCACCTGTTATCTCTAGGTCTAAAAAAAGAAAAGCTAAACTAAGCCCAGGATTAGGTTGGCTTTCTTTTCTTTTACATTGCATTACACAAAGGAAAAAATATTGATGTTTTCTTCTCTCTCTTGTTTCTAGGTCAACATTTCTAGGTTAGCATGTTTCTCCAAGAAGTTTGAGTTGTTCAACATTAAGCCATTAATGAATACCTACCTACTTGCCTACATAAAATATTGACAAAGTAGGAAAGAACACGATGTGAAGTTGAGTATAGAAAAATAATTACAGTTCTATTTCCTATAGAAAGTTTATTATGTGAGGCTTTTTAAAGCTGAAGTAGCTAAGTCTTCCAAAGATAACAAAGAGTAAATGTTTTCTGAATAAAATATAAAAATGCTCAGGGTTCAATTATTAATGTTTAATATAATATATCCATTTATAAATAAATATGAATATTACACATATGGTTAAAGAAAGAATTTGTTTAAACTTTTAACATAAAATTTAGCTATAGAATTGAAGTAAAGATCTCTTTAAAATACAAATCCATAAAACTATAAATTCTATAGCCTTGGGGAAATGAAATAAGTACACAAGGAGTTACATTAACAACTACCCAATAATGAAAATACCCATCTCTACATCTTCTTCTATAGACTCAGCACAGAGAGTCTTGGAAAATGGATATTTAAAATGTAATTCTCTATTACAAAACAGCTGCTTTCCTAAATGAGGTTCTTAATGTTCTATGGAACATTCTTCAGAACAAAATGATGCTGTCACATACACATGGTGCTAATTCCCCCCCAACTTTCCTTTGGAAGGCAGTTCATTTGAAGCAAGCACTAAAAGAAATGAATTCACCTTAGCGGCAATATTTCTATATTTACAGCTAACACAAAGTCCTTCTGAATATCCCATGAAAGTGAGATGGCAAGATGATCCCGTTCCATTTTAAATGGAATTTCATAACGTTGCCATCATGCATCCTAGGTAAACCCCAGCAGACTCTGGCTCTGTTACTAAGCAGAGCAGAAGCTCCCAGGAGGTCCCAGCTAGTGCCCAAGATACAACAGCTGTAGATCAGCTGCTGCTTAAATCCAGTGGGGATTCAGGAATTTCTGCCTTCAGAAATCATCCCCACTTAGATTCATACAAACCGTTGTATCATCTCCTTAATAACGTCTTTAAATCCCAGAAACAAACACTTTTCTAGTTGTCTTAGATATTTTGTGGACTTAAATTTTATAAAACCTAAAATTATAGTATTATGTTTATAACAAAAGAATGCAATTATGTCAGCTGCTCTGGAGGGGATTCTAGGCAGCTAGAGGTTCTTTACCCCATAGCCCAAAAATGTCTGTTTTCAAGTTCAGCAATTCCTTCTGTGGACTGTAGATAGGTTTAAAAAGATTTTTTTTAACATGTATTTATTTTTGAGAGACTGAGAGAAAGAATGTGAGTGGGGGGCGGGCAGAGAGAGAGGGAGACACAGAATCTGAAGCAGGCTCCAGGCTGTAGGTGGTCAGCACAGAGCCTGATGTGAGGCTCAAACCCACAAACCGCAAGATCACGCACGACCTGAGCCGAAGCTGGATGCTTAAACGACTGAGCCACTCAGGTGCCCCGGACTTTTAATAAAATCACATGAATCTTGCAAGTGTGTTTTTGATTCCCATGAAACATTTCATTCTGGATATCAAGCATATAACAATTGGCTTGGGCTGAGAAGGTAAGCATCTGCCCAGCATTCATCAGCTGGAACAAAAGACACAGAAGCCAATTGCAAAGTTCACAGGAAACAGTTCTCCCAGGGACACTGCTGCTGTAAGGGGTTGTGGTAACCTTCTTTATGTGACTGCAGATCACTGAGCAGCTTTCTTCTCTAATATCAAAGATTATCAGTAAGTTTGCCGTTTGAAATTTTATCAGGGAGAATGAGACATTGTACTCCTGCCTGGACGACCCCAGTCACTGTTGACACAGAGAAGCAGCCTCAGTTTCCAACCCTTGGGCTGAGCTCCCACATTAAGTGTATCTGGATACAACAGTCCTCATTTATCTCAACTCCACTGTGTCCAGTAGAAACAGGACCCTGGTTCACTTTGCAAACCAGACCTGAATGTACACTCCACTCTTCCTAGAACGCTATAGTAACTCTCTTTTCCCTCTGTGGTGTGGTCTCCCTCACTGCAATGGCTTGATCAATCTACTTTTATCGGAATATAGGTTTTGTTCCTGGTATTCTTAGGCTGACTGAGACAAGGGCGTGGTTTTCTTCAATGTTCTAGCTAAAGAAAATATCTGCTGCCTGAACACTAGCTCAGAACTGGCTCTCAGATATTGAGAAAGTAGAACACCTCTCTGCTGTAGTTTGGGCGCCTGTGACCTGTGAATTTTAAATTTTATTCTGGCTTCTCATCTAAGTAGAAACATTCTGAGGGCCAGGAAACCTGCTGTGAGTGTTGAAATGATATTTTTTGGCTCTGCTGCTGCTGAATGTTGAAATCAATCTGTGACAAAACTTCTCTGCTTCTAGCAATATCACAGTTGGCAATGCAAGCAAGACACGCCAGTGTGATTATAAAGTGTGAAACTCAGAGAGAATGTAAAGGGAAACAGGTAGACAGAAGTCCCAGGTCTCCCAAATACACGGCCTCACTCCACACCTGGTTTAAAGGTAGGGCTGCCAGATTAAAAAGAAAGGCAAACATGATGTGGGAGGGTTATTCAGAGAACGTGCCTTTGCCCTAAGGTTGCAAAGGTGCTTTTGACATACCCGTGAGAGTAGCCATAATCATAGGCTGAGGCTGTCTTCCGGCTGGCTGCAATTGCATGGGTGGACGCAGTGGCCAGGGAGGCCTGCTGCTGGTACGAGGCGGCGGACGCCTGGCTGAAGGCCTCGGATTCCTGGCGGTGCGCGGCAGAGGACCTGGTGCTGTAGGCCGTCGAGCCGTGGGTGTAGATGGCAGAACTTTTCTTCTCCTGCTGGTAGTGGCTCATGGTGGTGCGAAGGTCCTTGTTGCGGTAGCTGCTATCATAGTGCTGGTGGAGCTTCTGATAAAATGGCAGAGACATCGTGTGCCCCGGAGGGAACCAGGTAACCCTACAGGAAAGCAGCAAGTTTTGGGTGAACTATTAAGTAACAAGTGGGGCCCCTGAGTGTCTCAGTCCTTAAGTGTCCAATTCCTTTTTCTTTTTTTAATGTTTGTTTATTTATTTTTGAGAGACAGAGTGGGGGGGGGGCAGAAAGAGAGGGAGAGAGAGAGACTCCCAGGCAGGCCTTGCACTGTCAGTACAGAGCCCAATGTGGGGCTTGAACTCACAAACCATGAGATCATGACCTGAATGGAAACCAAGAGTCCGCGACTCAGCGACTGAGACACCCAGGCACCCCTAAGTGTCTGATTCTTGATTTCAGCTCAGGTCATGATCTCACAGTTTCATGAGTTCGAGCCCTGTGCGGCTTTGTGTGCTGACTGCCTAGGGCCTGCTTGGGATTCTCTGTCTCCTCCTCTCTCTGTCCCTCTTCTGCTCACACTGTCTCTGTCTCTCTCAACATGAAAGAAAGAAAGAAAGAAAGAAAGAAAGAAAGAAAGAAAGAAAGAAAGAAAGAAAGAAAGAAAGAAAGAAGAGAGAGAAAGAAAGAAGAGAGAGAAAAAGAGAGAGAGAGAGAAAGAGAGAGGAATAGAGGGAGAGAGAAAGAAAGAAAAAGAAAGAAACAAGTTATTTAAACCAATATGTAAAAATTAATACTCTTATCCTTTCCAAAAAGTAAATGAAAAATGATGTGAAGTTTAGATTAACTCGTTTCTCAGCAAACTTTCGACTTCATGGCCACATGAGCCCCCTCCTGCCATTAGGCCTTCTATTAGTGCCGGTTTGTTTTTGTTTGTTTGTTTTAATATCTAGGAGGTCTTAAAGTTTCCCTACCCTGGCTATTTGTCTTTTCCTCAGTCCTTTCATTACATGTATTTCTAATTTTCTGGCATTTCATTCTGATGGGGGCTTCTTCTGGGAGATTATGTAATGATGGAGAGCCTGTGTATAGTCAACGTGGTTTTCATTCAACAAATAATTACTGATCTCCTACTATGAGCCTGGAACTGTTTGAGCACAAGAAATACACAGATAAACAAAAGAAACAAAATCCCTGCTCTGATAACCTTATATAGGACCTTATATTCTATAGCAGGAGACAGCCAATAGAGAAAATACGTAAAACGTAAGGTAAACAGAATGTGTTAAATGCTACAGACAAAAACAAAGGGGGAAAAAAAGAACAGAGAAGGGAAGTTGGGATGCAATTTTAAACAGCCTCATTAGGGATGGCTTCTGAGCATGAAAGTGACATCTGCTCATGAGAATATCAGAGGAAGAGTGTTTTAGATGGAAGACCATTGCAAAGACACTAAGGTGTGAGCATGCCTGTTATATTCCAGGAGTAGCAAATGGCCATTAGGCTGCAAGGAGTGAGCAGGGTGCAGGGAGAGGCACAGGAGAGATGTTAGGGGTTGGAGGGTATAGACAGCATAGGGCCCGATAAGTGACTTTAGGGACTTTGTCTTTTACTCTGAAAGGGCAAAAAACCATCAAAAGGTTCCAAGCTGAGACACTCTGGCTGAAGGAAAGACAGGAAACCAATTAGAAGGCTGTTATGGGGGTGCCTGCCTGGCTCAGTTGGTGGAGTGTGTGACTTTTGATCTTGGGGTTGTGAGTTCATGCCCCACATTGGGTGGAGAGATTACTTAAAAATAAAACCTTTTAAAAAATAAAAATAAATTTTTTTAAAAAGAAGGCTGTTATGAGCTGAGTTGTATTCCCCCAGATTCATATGTTGAAGTCCTAACCACCAGTACTTCAGAATGTAACTATATTTAGAGATAGGGTCGTTAGAGAGGAAATGAGGTTAAAATGAGATCATTGGGATGGGCCCTCATTCAGTATGACGCCAGTCATACTGAAGAGGAAATTGGGACACAGACATGTACATATACAGAGGAAGACTCTGTGAGGAGGGACAAGAAGATCATCTACAAGCCAAGAAGAGAGGCCTCAGAACAAAACAACTCTGCCAATACCTTGATCTCAGATTTCTAGCCTCCAGAATTGTGAGAAGATACATTTCTGTTGTTTAAGCCACCCAGTCTATGGTACTCTGTTAGGGCAGCCCTAGTAAATGAATCCAAAGGCCACTGCAATGGGGGCGCCTGGGTGGCTCAGTTGGTTAAGTGTCCGACTTTGGCTCAGGTCAGATCTCGTGGTTCATGGGTTTGAGCCCCGCATCAGGCTCTGTGCTAACAGCTCAGAGCCTGGAGCCTGTTTCAGATTCTGTGTCTTCCTCTCTCTCTGCCCCTCCCCCACTCATGCTCTGTCTCTGTCTCAAAAATAAATAAACTATAAAAAAATTAAAACAAACAAACAAACAAACAAAAAAAAAAAACGCCACTGCAATGGTCCAGGCTAGAGGTGACAGTGATGTTGTGGAAGCGTGAAAAGTGATCAGACTCTGCACGTGTTTTGAAGGTAGAACCATCAGCATTTGCTGAAAGTTCTGAATTAGGATGTGAAACAAAGAGAGGGGTGAGAGATGATGCTGAGGGTTTTGCCTAAGTAACTGGAAGAATGAAGTTGTTAACCAAGATAGGTAGGAGTATAAGGAAGCAGTTAGGGATGCAATAACAGGAGATGGGTGTGCAATATACTACAACTAAGATACCTGCTAGACACCCAAGTGGAGATGTTAAGGTGGATATGTGACTTTGGAGCACAGAATAAAGGTCCAGGATGGACACCTACATTTGGGAGTCAGCAACATACAGATGGTATATAAAGCCAAAAAATAGATGAGAATAATTGTAAATGGAAAAGGAAGTCCTAGGACTGAGCCTTGGGATTTGCTTATATGGTTGACCCTTGAACAATGGCAGGGGTTAGAGGTGTCAACTTCTGCTCGTACCCACATAGTCGAAAATCCACATATAACCTTTCACCTCCCCCAAACTTAACTATTGTTGACTAGAAGCCTTACTGATAATATTAACAGTAGAATAACA
>NW_027532249.1:9312279-9343024 GCF_008692635.1 Crocuta crocuta | reverse complement strand
AACAGTAGAATAACACATATTTTGTATATGTATTATATACTATATTATTATAATATACTATATTATTATAATAAAGTAAGTCAGAGAAAAGAAAATATCCAATCAAAAAGAAAATACATTTATAATACTATACTATATTTATCAAAAAAAAGTTTGTGTATAAGTGGGGCCATGCGGTTCAAACCCGTGTTATTTAAGGGTCAACTGCATTATCCTGTAACGAGCTCTCTCAAATCTCACAAACGCTTCAAAAAGGTATAGTGTCAAACCAGAGAAATTATTTGCTCCATTAAGAATATGAAGGCTTCTAGTCTTCCTACATAAAGAAGTAAAAACGTCAGCCATCAGTGTAGAAGTTTGCACTGTGAACTTCAACTAACAGTTCAACTGACAAAGGTAAGTGTGTGTAGCATAGAGAGGGGAGGCCACACGTTGCATGAGCTTTCTTCAGTACTGTGTCCACTGACAGGAGCCTTACCAGCCACAGTGACAATGCTGGAGGAAGTAATAGTTTTATAGAAGTCCCTCCGCACATTTTAAATACTTTTATGTATGTTCTGAAATGTGATTTCTAAATCTTACAAGTAAAATTGGCTGTGAGGTAATCAGTTTTTTCCAAATCTCTTTTTTGATTATTTTAAATGAGGAATCCTTTCAAAGTTGCCATATTTTTTGTCAGGTTTAAATCAACTTTTTATTTAGACTCTTTTATAAGTCACCATGTATTCCCTAGGGAAGAAAGTCCAGCAAACTCCACTCCAGAAATACTTATCCTGAGGCTCATGGAAGATATCAGTCTACATGGCATTTCCCAAGAGGAAAAAAATAGCTACTAGCAAGCAACTTTGCTTCAAGCCTTAAATAGACTGCTATCTTCTATTCTAAAACATACAGAATAATTACCATATGTAATGAATAATTATTAGATAACTTTTGATTAAAAAATAATTAGAATATATTAATATAGAAATATGGTAGGCAATTATAAAGATAATATATAAGTTTCTTTAACGATACATACTACATTGCAACATGACAAAGGTTATTTAAAAGATGTCCAAACAAATGAATGACCTTCCTCTGTATTATGTTATAAGACAAGTTCATATAAGCTCAGGTGACTTGAAACACTGTCTTTTAAAAATCTTTAAATATTTTGCTCCAATTCTATTTTCTACTCTATTTCTATTTACCCCCAATTCTATTTTCTACTTTTATTTCTATTTTGCCCTCAATATATTTATTCTTAACAGTACTTAATATTGCACGTGCATCCATAATGTATTACAAGTAAACAGGGTCTGGCTTTTAGTCATCAGAGCTCCTTGCCATGCTCTGACCTCTGGAACGAAGGTATGACTACCTTCTCTTCATAAGTAAGAGAGGATTAGCCCCAACACGTGACAGCTAGAGTATCCTGAGAGGAAAGATGGTTTGGTTGTCTTCTGTTCCTTTAAGACTGGGATTTTCTTTCTGAATATAATTTGGGGATTTTGGAAGAAATACTGATTTCATAATTGTAATCCTGAGATGATACTTTTGTACAAGCGTTAGAGGCCAAAAGCTGCTTAAAATCATTCACAGAAAGTGTTAACTTTAGGATCATTGCGTGGGGATCAGTGTTGCTACTGAACTATTATTTAACCATTTTCAGGTCAGAAATATCACAATGCAGTCTTACACTTATCAACATGGCACTGACAGAACAAAATCACTGAATTCGAAACTAGGGACTTCAGAGTTAATTTACCTCCTTTTGGTCTAATTTATTATCAGGAAATGTTGTAGGCATGCGAATGACAGAAAACATATTACTTGCTGTCACTTCATCCATTCCAGATTTCAACCAAACCACAGAACTATACCTTGGAAAGAGTACTCGGACTCACACTTATAGTTCCACTGAAGACAGATATTATCTCCTTATAGTTCCAGGAACTGTAGCTTAACTTAAAAAGAACAGTGTGATGTGAGAGAATAGCTGTGCCAGCAGAAACTGGCACCCTGCTGCTTTTGTCTTCCTTCCCAGGGGCTCCACTTTCCTATTTCTCTGCTATTCTGACAGCTCCTTGGGCAAACCACTGAGCTCACAAGATAGAAAGAAACCACACACAGGCAAGCAATGCTGTTAAGCACATAAAATATCAAGTGCATTCTTCCACCTTAATGCCACACTTACCAGTTTGCAAAGGAGTGAAGGTGGTGCAAATGCTCTAAGGTGGCTGTGGAGCTGGATAAGAGAATGAAAAGCCCACGTAGGTTGAATCCAAAAAAAACGTGAAGAGGCAGGCCTAAAGACAGGACCCTGGGGACCAGTTCAAAAATAATGCATGTGGTCAGGCTGTAGAATGTCAGAGCCACACAGCCAGCCTTTTATGGCCAAGAAGGCAGACAAATATAGCTGCAAGTGGACGGGGCGGGTAGTCCTAATGAGACGAAGAGACAGGCATTGGCAGGTAGCTGCCTCAGTCATTAATTACATTAATGCCAGTCAATGGGTCTGTCCTGATTTAACCAAATGCAGGATTTTTCTGAGGCTGGAAGAGCTATTTTGAATATCTCTTTTATCGCTGGATATTTAAACGTGTAATGGAAAAAGGAGTTTGTGTTGTGAACTAAAAATAGGTGTGGTAATCTGATTCCCAAAATGGACTTCATGGAATTTTAATGCCAAGATATGGTTCTGAGTGTGCTGTTTGTAACACATGTACAGTACATTTAAAAGGCACAAGGTGAAAAAAGAACTGGAAGCTAACTAAAGGCAAAACAAATTAAAAATGGGTCACATGTGGTGGCAATTTTGGCCTGACAATACAGTCACTGTTTCTCTCATGTCAGGGAAATTTTCAAAGTCACGGCTTCAGGCTTGAGTATTTGAATCCCTTTTTTCATTAATTAAAGCCTTTGAGAAGCAACACGTTTTTCTCTTTGCCAAAGTCACAGTAGGGTCAGATTATCTAACAAGATATTATTTTTTTGTTTCTCAGACTATGTAACAAATTAACAGGTGGTATAACCTGGTGGTCAGAGACTACATTTTGGATTCAGACTATAGCTAGATTCCTGGCCAATGATGCAACCTCAAGCAATGTATTTCTCCTTCCTAAGCTTCATTTTCCTTCTCTACAAAATATATCCAAATTATGAGAATGCTGTAGAGACTCAATGCGATAATGCATTTAACCTAGTGATACCACATAACAGTAAACATCAACTATTAATACTGATAGAAATAATTTGAAAGCTCATTGTTCAGATTATATATACTGAGCTGTTTAAGTTCTGACATGATATACAGTGATATTACCTCAGCTGAATACAGATCACTTGTAACTAGAAAAATATTAAACAGACTTAATATTGCAGCCTATAATTACTTTGTTGATGATAACTACAGTTAACACCAAGATGCTGTGATAGGCACTTTATATACAGTCTATCATTTAATTCTCATAATTTCCTGCAGCCTAGGTATAATCAGCTTTACTATATAGCCAAGGAAATCAAGGTTTTGAAAGGCAAAGTCATTTGGCAAAGATCACACAGCTAGTAAATAACAAATGCAATTCATTCCATCCATATTTGGACTCCAAATCCCATGCACTTCTTTCATGCATTGATGTATCCTCTAGTGACACTTCGTTTACAGGAAACTAGGTATTTTGAAATGGCCTTCGGGTGTAATGTAAGTCTCTCTTAAGTAATGGTCAGCTTCTGAGCTATCTAAAGTATGTAAAAGAATGCATTCCGTTTAGTCCTGATGCTGTTTCCTGGTAAAATTCAACCTGGCACTTCTTCATCAACACGTACCTCCTATTAGTGTGCATATGGAAATTTGAGTTATTTGGAATCCACATATATGTGAGAATTTTCCAAGCTTCATGTTCCCCAAGCATCCATTTGTCCTCTAAACATCCATGGCCTGAGCCGAAGTCAGACGCTTAACCGACTAAGCTACCTACGTGCTCCAAGAGGCTAATATTATTAAAATTACATAACTAGAATGTGACAGAAGGTTTAAACTCAGTCCTGTTCTACATAGAGTGTAGTTTCCTATATTTCATACTATACTGCCTTTCAACAATTTAACTCTGTGTGTGTGTGTGTGTGTGTGTGTGTGTGTGTGTGTGTGTAGATAGATAGAGCCATATATGCCAATAATGCCCATCAGAAGGCNAATATATAAGGAACTCATCGTGTGTGTGTGTGTGTGTGTGTGTGTGTGTGTGTAGATAGATAGAGCCATATATGCCAATAATGCCCATCAGAAGGCAGATATGTTGGCCAACAGACACATGAAACAATGCTCAGTGTCCCTCATCATCAGGGAAATACAAATCAAAACCACACTGAGATATCACCTCATACCAGTCAGAGTGCCTAAAATGAACAAATCAGGAAACTCTAGATGCTGGTGAGGATGTGCAGAAATGAGCACCCTCATTCACTGTTGGTGGGAATGTAAGCTGATGCAACCCCTCTGGAAAACAGTATGGAGGTTCCTCAAAAAATTAACAATAGAACTCTCCTATGACCCAGCAGTAGCACTGCTAGGAATTTACCCAAGGGATACAGAAGTGCTGAGGCATAGGGGCACATGTACCCCAATGTTCATAGCAGCACTCTCCACAATAGCTAAAACATGGAAAGAGGCTAAGTGTCCATCAACGGACGAATGGATCAAGAAAATGTGGTATAAGTATACAATGGAATACTACATGGCAATGAGAAAGAATGAAATCCGGCCATTTGTAGCAACATGGATAGAACTAGAGGGTGTTATGCTGAGCACAATAAGTCAGGCAGAGAAGGACAAATACCATATGTTTGTACATATAGGTGGTTTAGGAGGAAGTTAACGGAGGACGATGTGGGAGAAGGGGAAAAATAGTTGGGGAGAGGGAGGAAGGCAAACCATGAGAGACTCTTGAATGCTAAGAACAAACTGAGGACTGATAGGGGTGGGGGAGAGGGGAAGGGGGTGATGGGCATGGAGAAGGGCACTTGTGGGGATGAGCACTGGGTGTTATATGGAAACCAACTTGATAATAAACTATTTAAGGGGGAAAAAAAGAAAGCAGATCTGTTACTAAAGAATTTTAGTTATGTTTCCTGTGCAACAGACAATTATTTATTAGATCAAGATATACTGGCTACAAAATCAATACCTTAAAATATTTATGGAACTTTAATTCCAGTTAAAAATACAAAATTAGAAAAGTCCACACACACTTGTAGAAAAACTAAAATATTATTATTTATACATTGACACTCAGGATCCCAGTGAAAGCCAAATAGTTTATTTCAAACAAGTATATAGGATTTGACAAAACAGCATGAGCTAGAAGAAGCTTAGTTTACCAAGTGATCTTTCTCCTATAGTATCATCTGCATTCACCCTTTCCTAACAACATACTTATTTAAAATACAGCTATCCAGGGGTGCCTGGGTGGCTCAGTCAGTTAAGCATCTGACTCTTGATTTTGGCTCAGGTCATGGTCTCATGGTGGGTGAGTTCGAGTCCTGCAATGGACTCTGTGCTGACAGAGTGGAGACTACTTGGGATTCTCTCTCTCTCTCTCTCTCTCTCTCTCTCTTTTCTCTGTGACCCCCCACCCCTTGAACCAAATAAACATTTAAAAAAATAACACATAGCTATCCAAATTACATACATACTGTGGTGTACTGCATAATTAAACTAAAATTAAAGAAGAAAAATTTAGCTGGTTTCATAAAAATCAATTATTGTGATTCAATCATGATTCCCTTATAGATGAAAAATCATCTTGCCAATTACTGTGATAAAATCATAAAGCCCTTATAGATGTATAATTATTCTGAAAACTTAATGGATGATAACCAAGTATTAATTTAAATTTCCTAGGAAACCAACTAATGGAAATGGCTTTTTAAAAAGCATTTAACTATAAAAGTCTGGAAATTTTCAAAAACACTTGTTCTAGAATTATGTTTTTTTAAAAAGTAATTTTAGAGTAGAAACATTCTCTATTCAAACTGACTTTTAAGGGTATTAATATTTTGGGGGCACCTGGCTAGCTTAGTTGGAGAGCATGATCTGGAGGTTTAAGTTTGAGCCCCATGTTGGCTGTAGAGACTACTAAAATAAATAAACAGTATGAATCTTTTTAATACTTAATATTTATTATATAGCATAATTATATATTTTTATGTAACATTAATATTTATTAAAAATTAAAAGTGAAATGATGAGTTTAACTAACAGTAGTATATCCTAAAAGCAAAAATAAACAGGGGTGCCTGGGAGGCTCAGTTGGTTGAGCATCTAACTTCGGCTCAGGTCATGATCTCACAGTCCGTGAGGTCCATGGGTTCGAGCCCCACATTGGGCTCTGTGCTGACAGCTGAGAACCTGGAGCCTGCTTTGGATTCTGTGTCTCCCTCTCTCTCTGCCCATCCCCCACCTGCACTGTCTCTCTTTCTCTCAAAAATAAATGAACATTAAAAAAATAAAATAAATGTTTAAATTGTATTAGCCACCTAATAATTTTCATTTTACAGTAGAAGAGGAAAAAAGAGCAAATAATTATTCTGTGTATGAGGGAATAAGCAAGAATATTCTAGGGGCATCTGGGTGGCTCAGCTGGTTAAGCGTCCAACTCATGATTTCAGCTCGGGTCATGACCTCACGGTTGTAGCACTGAGTCCCACGATGGCTTCCATGCCTGCTTAAGATCTTCTCTCTTCCCAGTGCACCTGGGTGGCCCATTCAAGTAGGCGTCTGACTCTTGGTTTCGGCTCAGGTCATGATCTCACAGTTTGGTGACTTTGAGCTCCGCATCAGGCTCTGTGGTGGCAGCATGGAGCCTGCTTGGGATTCTCTCTCCCTCTCTGTGCCCCTCCCCCACTCATACTGTCTCTGTCTCTCTAAAAAATAAATAGACTTAAAAAAAATAAATTCTCTTTCTCCTCTTTCTCTGCCACTCCCATGCTTGCACTTTCTCTCTCTCTCTCAAAAAGAAACAATAAAAAGACAAACCAAAAAAGTAATTAAAATAAGTATTCTTTAGAAATGAAATGTAAATGAAACAAAAACTAAATTCCAACTCAAATCAAGAATTTTTTTTAAGTTGCAGGTTGCAGTTAACAAGTACAATGCATGTATCAACAATATGGAAAAAGAAAGAGCATGTATTGAAAACCTACTATGTCACACACCATGCCATGCCCTAGGGTCCAGTGGTGATTTGCTCATGTCCCCAAAGTAGCCACTGTGTAGTTGGGTAGACAAAGTTGGATAGTTACTTTAAAATAATTGTGGTACTGTTGCATAAGGTAATATCTGACATTTTACCCTGTATAATTTGCCAGCTCCACTCCTTTCTATTTCTCATCTTATGGGCCCAAATACTGCATAATGAGCATTAAGCATGTTCACCCTTTGTGCCAGAAGCAGACATTTTCTTTATTATATTGGCTAGTAAGCATGCCTGCCTTTTTCCCTGGAGAGAGACACTCTTTCTATCTTCAAAGGCTGTTCACTACACAAACATTCCTGGAAAGATAGTCTGGAACAAATGGAAGCCTGGGCCTGCTTGCAAGATATACAGAAACATGAATGACCCATGGAGAACTGCCTCCCAACAACTGACATACATTGTTTTTCCAAAAACAGTAACTTTTTCTTCTTCTTTTTTGTTTTTAAGTAGGCTCCATGCCCAACATGGGGCTTGAAGTCATGACCCTGAGATCAAGAGCTGCATGCTCCACCAACTGAGCCAGCCAGGCACCCCTCTTCTTCTTCTTTTTTTTTTAAGTGAGAACCAAGCTAGGGGTGCCTGGGTGGTTCAGTTGGTTAAGCCTCCAACTCTTGATTTCAGCTCAGGTCATGATCTCCAGGTCATGAGATTGAGCCCCATATAAAGCCCCATAACGAGCCCCACATTGGGTCCTGTGCTGGGTGTGGAGCCTGCTTGAGAGCAGGGAACCCACTTTCCCTCCCCTGCTCGCTCATTTACCCATGCACATGCTTGCTCTTAAATAAATAAATAATAAATAAATAAGAACCAGGCTAAAGAGGGACAGATTTGAATCTCTAATTTCATTTTTGACAGTTTTAGAGTAGTAGAATTTACACATCACAAAATTCACCCATTTTAAGAGTGAAGTTCAATCAATGAGTTTTAGTAGATTTATATAGTCGGGCACCGGGCAACCATCACCAAAATCCAGCTTTAAAATACTTCCATCACCGGAAAAAGCTACCTTATGCAAGTTTGTAGTTAATCATTGGTCCCATCCACAGCCTAGGCAACAACTGACCTGGCTTTCTGTCTCTATAGTTTAGCCTTTCCTAGAAATTTCGTATGAATGGGATCATACAATACGTAGTCCTTTACGTCTGAGTTTTTTCTCTTAGTAAGATGTTTTTGAGATTCATCCATGTTGTTGCAAGATTTGGCAGCTTGTTTCTTTTTATTGCTGAGAAATAGTTCACTGAAAGATATACCATATTTTGCTTATCCATTCACCAATTAATGAACTTCTCATTGTGTCCTGTTTTGGGCTATTGTGAATAATGCTATCTTGAATTTTTAAATATATTTATCCTTATATAGTCAACCACACTTGGTCTCACAGATAACAAGTAGCAAAACACTGACCAAAAAGTATTGATATTTAACACTTACATAGTACTTACTATGTCCCAGGTGGTATTATAAATGGCTTATATGTATTAACTTCTTTATTCCTCAGAGCACTCTATGAGGTAGGTACTATTATTATTGTACAGTTTCACTAATGAGAAAACTGAGGTATGGAGAAGTTCAGTAACTTGCTCAAGTACATACAAAGAAAAAGTGTTAGATATTGTGGTAATTATTTCACAATATATGTGATTCAAGTTGTTATGCTGTACATTTTATTATTATTTTTAAGTAGGCTCCACACCCAGTGTGGGACTTTAACTCACAATCCTGAGATCAAGAATTGCATGTTCTACCAACTGAACCAGCCAGGTATCCCTATGCTATATATTTTAAACTTCTACATTGCTGAATGTCAATTATATCTCAATAAAACTGGGAAAAAATGTTAAGAGTGAGAATTCAAATTGAGATAACCCAGGAGCACCTGGGTGGCTTAGTCAGTTGAGCATCCAACTCTTGATCTTGGCTCAGGTCATAATCCCAGAGTTGTGTGATTGAGCCCCACATTGGGCTCTGTGCTTAAAATTCTCTCGCTCTCTCTCCCAGCCTCACATGCTCTTTTTCTCTAAGAAAAAATATTTTTTTAATAAAATAAAAATCCTTAAGAAAAAAAACTATGTTCAAATTTAGATAACCCAGATCCAGACTTCACCCACTTATCAGTATACAATACTTGCTCATAACTAAAACAATCCACTTGTGATAAAATTCTGTAACTCCTTCTATTCTTTTAATAATGTAGATAATAGTTTTATATTTGAGGCAGGCATATATCTTCAAGTATTAACTTGATTATGTTCTTTGTTTTCTTCTCTCTCTTTCATACTTTGAGAGTCCCTTTTCCTTTCTCTCCCAATCCACACTGAAACAGAAACAAAGATGCACAAACAAAACAAACCTTCAGACTTAGGAGTTTCAGGTACAAGCTTACAGAGCAAGCTTTTCCTATCTTGCTCACCAGATAATACTGAGCCTAGAAAAGAAGAGGCAAAAGGCAGAGTAGCACTAGAGCCGGGGAGCAAGGGCCAATAGAAGGAATGGGGTGATCCTTAACCCCCAGAAGGAAGGAGGCCTTTGGAGGAAAGAACAAGGGAGTGGGGAGAAAGATTTGGGAAAATTTATCTTTAAAAATGGACTCTTGGAGCACTGGGTGGCTCAGTCAGTTGAGCGTCTAAACCTGATTTTGGCTCAGGTCATGATCCCAGAATCATGGGATCCAGCTCCATGTCAAGCTCTGTGGTGAGCATGGAGTCTGCTTAAGATTCTCTCTCTCTTTCTCTCTCTCTACCTCTCTCTCTTTCTCTCTCACTCTCTCTCCCTCCCTCTGCCCCACTTCCCCCACTCATCTATACACACTCTCTCTCAATCTCATAAACACTCCTAACTTTGAAGGCACTGAGCTAAGTAAAATAAGCCAGGCACAAAGAACACATGTTATATGATTCTATTTACATAAGGTACCTAGGTCAAATTCATAGAGACAGAAAGTAGAATGGTAGTTGCCAGAGGCTAGGGCAGTGAGGTGTTAGAAATAGGGAACTAGTGTTTAACGGGTAGAACGTTTCAGTTGAGGAAGATGAAAAAGTTCTAGAGACAGATGGTGGTGATAACTGTACAGCAGTGTTAATGTACTTAATGCCACTGAACTGTGCAACTTAAAAATGGTTAAGATGGTAAATTCTGTGTTGTATATATTTCACAATTTTAAAACAGGGGCTTCTGATTCACTACCGTTCAGTATAAACAGCCCACAGTTCAGCAATCCTGGACATTGATAACCCCATTCCCCATAAGAGAGATGGGAGACTTGGGGAACTTAGTCACCCTGGGCAGAGGGGAGAGCATGAAGGGGGGACAATGCCCCTCCCAAGGAGGAACTCAGCAGTGTCAGCTGAGAAATCTCTTGGTGAGCAGAGCAACAGATACACCGCTATCACAACTGGTTCTCATCAGTGTCTACACACTATGTTCTACCTTGTCCAGAGATATCCAATAACAATTAACGAATGCATTGTACATTGGTGTCCTAATCCTTAAATATTGGACACATGGATGTTTCCAGTTACTCATAAAGGCTAACAGTCAGGGTTAGGAACTAGGAACATCTTCAGTTGCAACCCAGCTCTTTTATTATATCTATGTGTGCTCCCTTCAGAGGCCTTTCCCTGCCTCCGTTTCTTCACAGTTCCCCTACTGGAGTGGGACCGGAAGAGTAGTTCTCCTTCCTTGCTACACATTAAAATAGCCAACAAGCTTCTAAACTTCTCTAGCTCAGACCATATTTCAGGACAATTACCTCAAAATCTCTGGGCATGGGACACAAGAGTTTCTAAAAGCTCCTAAATGACTCTAATGTGCAGCTCAAAGGAAAAATAATCTCTTAGGGATGATGAAAGCCTCTGAATTAAAAAGAGAGATATAAATATTTTGTACAAATAGACGTTTTCCTTTTCAATCACCTTCTTGGGAAATACTTTTCCAGAGAGGGACTATGAATTAAAGGTCATGTTTTGTGAGATTGCTATCTGGAATAATTAGGCTATGCCATCTACCAAATATGACTATGCTCTTTCTTCATGGCCACATCAATATTGCAATATGTATCATTTTAATTTATTTTAAATTTTAATTACTTTATTTTATTTTAGAGAGAGAGCATGCACCCTAGCAGGGGAGAGGGGCAGAGAGAGAGGGAGAGAGAGAATCCCAAACAGACTCCATGCTGTCAGTGCAGAGCCCAATGAGGGGCTTGATCTCACAAACTGTGAGATCATTACCTGAGCCGAAATCAAAAGTCCAACACAACCGACTGAGCCACCCAGGCATCCTTAATTTTAATTTATTTCAGCAAGTTTAACAGGTATGAAATAGATCTCATTGCTATTTTTATTATTTTTATTTTCTTTTTTCTTAAATGTTTATTTATTTATTTTGAGAGCGAGAGGAAAGAAAGAGAATCTCAAGGAGGCTCCATGCTGTCAGTGCAGAGACTGACACAGAGCTTGATCTCACAAACTGAGGTCATGACCTGAGCTGAAATCAGGAGTCAGATGTTTAACTGACTGAGCCCCAAGGTGTCCCCTTATAGCTATTTTTAAATGAATTTTAAAAATTCTTTGTGAGGCTGGACATTTCTTTCAATATTAGCTAACTATTGAGTTTTCCTCTGTGTGAGCTGTCTGCTAGATACTGTACCATGCTTTACATGTGTTTCGATTAATTTTTTAAAAATCCCCAAATTATAAATGAGAAAACTAAGATTCAGACAGGCTAGGCAAGTTACCCAAAGTCACGCAGCTAATAAATAGTGGAGCTGGTATTTGAACCCACCTCCATCTGGCTCTGAAGAACTACATTCTGAACAGGTAAACATTCAATGGCTGCCCTGCTCATAGTACATGCTGATGTTTTATACCATGTGATTCCTGCTCTCTGACCCACAATGATGGGTCACTCCAGACCTAAAGGTAACTGATGTATATCCTTGCCAGCAACCTATGTAAGGCCTGGTCCAAAAGGTGAGCCAAACCAATCACATTCCTCTCTTAAGAATTTGAATTTGGAAATGTTGTGTCAATGCACTTAATAGAAGGAGCAAAAGTGGAAAAGGTAGAATGAAGAGTTGCTTTGCGAATACTGGAATCAGAGGAACCATGACAAGTTGAAATCATGAGGGACCAGAAATTAGGGTTAGCAGAGAAAGACAGTTGGTAGAGAGGAAACTAAGTAGATGTGCTCAAAGAAGCAGAGCCCTAATCAGAGAAAATTAATTGGCTCATGAGAGAAAAACCAAAGAGTCAATACCCCAAATCTCCCTCTGTTATCAGTAACTCTCCAGTTTAGATGATGCTGTTCATGTATATGCCTAACCTAGGTACCCTTTTTTTAGAGCTAACTGGACTGTGTCTGTTTAGAACAAGTCAAAATGAAACACTGTTTTCATTAAATTTAAAAAATTTTCTAGATATTAAGTTTTATCTGTCATATTGATCATAAAACATTTCCATTTCAATTCCTTCCTTGATTTCATTACATTTTGACTTTTGTAAAAGTAGAACCATCAATCTGATAATCAGTAACATTTTCACAGGCCACAAAACATGTATTTGCACAAACAATAGGGACAGAAAGCAGAGAGTGGTTGCCTGAAGATGGGGGAGGAGAGAAGTGGGAGGAGTCAGGAAGGATGAATTTACAAACAGTCATGAAGAAACTTTGGGGCTGATAGATATGTTCAGTATCTTGAGTGTGGTGAAGATTTCACAAGTGTACACATGTATCAAAACATAGGATATTGTACATTTAAAGTATGTGTGGTTTACTGTATGCCAATGATGCTGTAGTTAGACCATTTTTTAAAACATATATATTCTTAAAAAAAACCATATATATTCTTCTTTCCAGTTAAGATACTTACACAGTTCTATTTCATTCAACTTATTGTGCTTTACGCTTACTTGGAACTCACCTGCAATTTATTGTGATTTATGCTGTGAGAATTTAATCCAAGTTTATTTTTCTCAGTTTTAATATTCTCTTTTTCAACTACATTTCATAAATAGTTATTACTTGCACCATTGTTTATTACACTTGGGCAGTCATGTGCTGAGCCTATAAATTTCAATCTATTCCTATTAATATTTTTCATTCCTTGGCCAATTTTTCTATTTTAAAACCTAATACTATCTGGTTTGGAAGTCGGAAATTTTGTTCCTTTGTGATATTTGTAATGTTTTAGAGTCAAGTAGAGGACTTTACATTAGGCAAGGATGCTAATGTTAGTTCTCTCTCTCTCTCTCTCTCTCTCTCTCTCACACACACACACACACACACACACACACACAGATATATTTCATGTAACTATTATATACATTATTTTACCAAACATCTGATGCAGTTTATATGAAAAGAACTTAAATAGAATTACTCTAAGAATTAACAGAGTAACATATGGATGGCTCAGTTGGTTAATGGTCAGGCTTCTGACCTTGGCTCAGGTTATGATCTCATGGTTCATGGAATCCAGCCCCACGTCGGGCTCTGTGTTTACAGAGTGGAGCCTGCTTGGGATTCTGTCTCTCCCTCTATGTCTCTGCCCCTACCCCACTCACCTGCATGCACGTGGATGTACTCTCTCTCTCAAAATAAATAATAAACTTAAAAAATAATAATAATAGAGGAACACCAAGATTTTATTCATTGTCTCCCCTGTCTTGAGCATTAATTTTTTGGGGTCTATATATCAAACAAGATCTAATCTGTCTGTGGCTAATCTGGCCACCACAACTACCTGTGTACCAAGAAAATTTTCGTTCTGGACCTAGCAGGCCACACAGAAGTCTGATAACATATATCTGGTTGCATTTCAACACAGGACCACTTTAATCATTTAACCACTTCCTAAGTCTCCTTTATTTTTTTCTACTACCTTTGCCTCAAAGTTCTTGCATAAGGTTTACAGTTTTAACTTAGGTTTAATTGAGCACACATGACATGCCTGGCACAGTGCAAGGTCATGGGTATAAAAACAGAAGGTGGCACTCTTAGGAAGTCTGTGTACTTTCATTTCATGGCTTTTCTTTCTTAAGCAGGTAATGAATTATGTAGCACACAGTAAGATGAACACTCATCTTGGAAAGGCCCCTTCAAATTTAACTTCAGGTTCTTTGGTCTTTCAGGGATTATTGGGTAGTGCTGCCAGACCAGTGCTTTAATGCTTTACTGAATCAGTACTCCATGAGGTAATACAAAAGGAGGTGTTTTGTGTTAAATGCTGACAAGTTATTTGAAACAGAAACTCCCCACAGGAGAAAGAAGGACTCAGAATCAAAAGCTGTAATATACTTACAGGTGGCTGGCTAAAACAGATACTGCCCCAATGCACTGATTTCAGTGGAATTAAGCTTTGCTGGAAAGCCTGGCTTTATGGAAAGTCTTTTCTTTATGGAAAGAAACCATAACGTCTCTTTTCCTGGGAAAAACAAAAAAATAAGTCAACATTTTAGGCAAATATTCCCACTCTAAATTATTGATACAATCATTTTAATCAACAGCTAGCATGCTTCACCAATCAATACAACATAGAAGCTGAAAGCTCAGGCTTTGAAGTCATATAGACCTACATTAGATTCCTGCCCCTTCAAGTATTCCCCACAATATGACCTTGGGCAGGTTACTAATCTAAGCTTCAAGTTCCTCATCAGTAAAATGGTGGTGACAGTAACCATCTTGCAGGGCAGTGACTGAAATGTAATGTTAATAAGACACTCAGAGCACCTGGCTTATAAGAAGTAGTAAATAATAATAATAATAATATTATATCATATTATAATAATATGTTTATTAATATTATTATTAATGGATACATTAAAAAAACTTCTACATAGGGGATGCCTGGATGGCTCAGTTGGTTAAGCTCTGACTTCAGCTCAGGTCATGATCTCATAGTTCATGGGTTCAAGACCCATGTCAGGCTCTGTGCTGACAGCTCAGAGCCTGGAACCTGCTTCAGAGTCTGTGTCTCCCTCCTACTCTGCCCCTTCCCTGCTCACACTCTGTCTCTCTCTCTCCCAAAGATAAATATTAAAAAAAATTTTTTTTAACTTCTACTTTGAAAATGTAAAGTTAATATAGGATATGTTTACAAGCTAATTGGAAAGCAAGTCAAATACACATAAAAAAGCAGAGAACAATCCAAAGTGATTCAATATTTTTCAGTGTAATATGATGTTAAATATGAGGTTCATATTATCCCAGAATTCTGGCAGATATCCCAAAGGCTGAGAGCACTGGTTGTCAGAACATCTATCCAGGACATGCTCTACAATTATACAATTTCACAGTTATGAAATCTATTTTGTGGCACCTAGTTAATGTTCCAATTCAGGAATTAAAAGAGACAAGGAGATCAATCTCTAGACCTGAAAGATTCTAGAGAGAACAGCATACAGAATTCTTTGTAAAGAATTGTCAGAGTTCCACAGACACATGGCATGAGGAGTAGGTGGTACTTCTCGTGGCACTTTGAAGATATGAGTCACCCACCTGTGGCATGTATTGTTGCTGGAGGAGAGCATGCTGTTGGGCCCACTGTCATCCTATTGCAGGCAATCTCTTTTCTCTCTGGAAGTTTGTACTGTTTTCCTTTTTACTCTTGACGTTCCAATGTTTCACTGGGACATGACTTGGTACAGGCTTATTTTGATTTTTCTTGTTTCATATTTGGGTACACTTTCAACCTGAATAAAGATTATAAAGATTTTTGGCTCTTAGTTCTGGAAAACTCTCAGTCACCTGTTTTAATATCATTTTCCAATATTCTCATTTTTATCATGTTCTGGATTTTCTATTAAGTATACAACGGACTAGCTCAATATATCCTCATGGCTTTTGATAGCTCTTTTATATTTTTACTTTTCGTCTCTCTGTTACATTTTGGTCTCAGTACTGTCTCCTAATCCACTACCTCAAAAATGTCTAAAATGTCCTTTCCTATCATTACCATACCTACTCTCCAAACTATTTCTCCCCCATGTTCTTTATTTCAGTGATGGGCATTACCATCTGTCAGAAATTCTGATTCCTTCTTCTCCCAGGCTTACCTTCTACTAATCATCTGTACTATTATCAGAGTGAATTTAAAAGAATACAAGTCTGATCATATTAATCCTATACGTAAGACAGATCAGTGGTATCCCATTGACCTTCAGAAACATAGATTTGAGGTCATTCAGGGCATGGTCTCTGCCCACCTCTTAGGTCTCACATTTTTGCCATTTCCCCCTCATCCCCTACCTTCCAGTTCTTCATTCATTCAACATGTATTTTTATTTATTGAGTGCCTGTAATGTGTTAATTACTGTGCTGGGCCTTCAGGATACTTCAGTAAACAAAACAGTCCCCCAAACCTGTCTTCATGGAACTTAGTAAAAAATAAATAAGTAGTAAACAAAGTAAGGAAAGTATACAGTTATGTCAGAGGTAATAAATGCAGTGGGAAAAAATAAAGTAAGAAAGAAGAATGCTGGATGTGGAAGAATGAATAATGGAATATTAAATACAATGACCAGGGAAGGCATTACTGAGATGATGACATTTGAGTGAAAACTTGAGAGAGTTGAGGGAGAAGGCAATGAAAACGTTAGAAGAAAGATCACTGAAGAAGAACAGCAAATGCAAAGGTGTCAAATGGGAAAATGCCTTCTTTGAGAAACAGCAAAATCAATATGGTTGAACAACTGGTGAAAGCAAGCAATAAAAGACAAAATCAGGGAAACCAAGTTTGGTTTTTTGGGGGGCTTATTATAGGCCACTCTAGGCATTTGGCTTTCACTCTGAGGTAAGACACCATTGGAGGGTGTTGAGTAGAACAATTACATGATCTAATTTATATGTTAGAAGGATCACTCTGTGGCTGTGGAGAGCAGAACTCTGAGGGACATGGAAGTAAGAAGACCAGTTAGAAGGCTACTGCAAAAATCTGGGCTTGATATTTTTGTACTAGGATGGTACCTGTAGAGGTGATGGGAGATAGTCAAATTTATACGTTTTGAAGAACTTGACCAATAGGTTAGGCTAATTGCCATTCTAGACCCTCGAGATGGTTTGACCACAAGGTTGGATGAAGGTCAGAAAAGAAAAAAGGTGGCAAAGATAAGCCAAAGTTTTTTGACTTGAGCAACTTAACCTAGATGGAGAATGTGGCAGGAAGAACAGGTTCTGTAGGTAAGATCAGAAGATCAGTTTGGGAGTCTGAAGGCTTAGATATCTAGTAAACTTCCTTGTGGAGATGTCAAGTGACTCAATATTATGAGTCTGGAGTCCAGAGCAAAGGTCTTGGCCAAGATACATATTTGAGAGTGATTAATGTCTAAGTAGTATTTAAAGCCATGAAAATGGATGAGGTCAGCTAGTGAAAGAGTGTTGACAGAAGAGAGAAGAGACAAACAATGAATCTTGAACTACTCTAAGAGATTGGGGAAATTAAGAGGAACTGGCAGAGGAACTAAAGAGCAACCATATGGAATGTGCCATAAGGAACCAGGAAAACCAGGAGAGTATAGCATCTTAGAAGAGACAGAAGAAAATGTTTCAAAGGTGAGGGAGCAATCACCCTGTCAAATCTGTTTGAAGACTGAGAATTGGCCAGGATGACATGGATGACAAGGTCATTGGTGATCTTGATAAGTACGTGTTCAATGAAGTGGTTGGGAGAAATAGTCTTATTATTGAAGGTTTAAGAGAGAACTGGACCACTGAATACAGGTGACTCTTTTAAGGAGATTTATAAAGGGCAAAAAAGAAACAGGACAAAACTGGAAGATAATAGCATAAGGAATAGCTTTGTTGTTTTTGTTTGTAATGTAAACATTTTCTAATGTTGCTGTAGTAAATTACCACAAATCTAGTGGTTTAAAACAACATAACTTAGTTATGTTACACTTCTGAAGATTAAAAGTGCAACTTGGATCTCACCAGGCCAAAATTAAGGTGTCAGTAAGACTGTATTCCTTTCTAAGGGCTCTAAGGAAGAATCCATTTTTGTTTTGTTTAGTTTTTGTTTGTTTGTTTTTGTTTTTTGCTTTTCCAGCTATGAGGTCACTCACATTCCTTGGAGCATAGCTCCTTTCTTCCATCTTAAAAGCCAGCAACATTGCATGTCTCTGATCATTCTTCCAGAGTCACAACTCCCCCTGAATTTCATATTCTGCCTCACTCTTCCACTTTTAAGGCCCCTTGTGGTTATGCTGGGCCCACAGGGATAACACAGGAAAATCTCCCTATTTTAAGGTCATCTGCAACCTTAATTGACCTTTGCCATGTAACCTAACATATTCACAGGTTTTGGGTATTAGAATGTGAACATCTTCCAGGAGCCATGATTCTGTCTGCCACATACAGGATGCATTACTGCATACCTGTTGAAAGGAATAATCCAACAGGGAGAAGGAGAGACCAAAGTTGTGATACAGGAGAGGGAAGAATCACTGGAGTGACTTGGGTTAGCAAATAGAGGAATTGGTTTTCCATAGAAGCAAGGAAGTTACCTCTCTATTTAACAGAAGAAAAGGGAGAAGACAACATATGGGGACAGATGCTAGCCAGTGGGTAGATGTGGTGGTGAGAGCTTGTGGAAGTCCGTTTTGCCCAGTGACTTAAAAGGTCATCAACTGAGAGCAAGGATGGGAGAAAAAGTGCTGGAGGTATAAGGAGACAAATTTTTAATTGATATCTAAGAGAGCAGGAGCATCAAGATAACAAGGGCCTACTTGAGGTCTTTGGTCATATTTAAACTATGACTATTCAGGAGTGCCTGGCTGGCTTAGTCAGCTGAGTGTCTGACTCTTGGTTTCAGCTCAGGTCAATATCCTAGGGTTGTGGGATCCAGCCCCTTGTCAGGCTGAGCACTGAGTGTGGAACTTGCTTAAGATTCTCTCTCTCTCTCTCTCTCTCTCTCTCCCCCTTTCCCCCACTTGCTCTCTCTCTAATAAATAAAATGAAAAAAAAAATCAAACTGTGACCATTCAGCTTGTTTCCTCCAGATGCGTAGACAAAGCATTAGTATATTAGTTAGTTGGGGTAGGATAACTGCTTTACAAACTCCAAATTTCAGTGCCTTAACACAGCCAAAGTTGATTTCTTTCTAAGAAATTTACATGGAATAAGAATTGGCTGAAGTAAGCCTAAGCCATAATTTTGTTTTCATCATTGGTTTTATTTGGGAGTATTTAAAAAAGTATATACCTCACAAGATTAATTCAGCAAATGTGATTTGGTCACCACATTCATTCATTAACAAATCATTATTAGTATCAATTATGTTAAGCTATATATTTCAAAAGAGCTTCTGATCTAAGGAATATTTGCCTTTTCATCAATGGAGGCGCAATTCTTTAATTTTTGCGAGGAACAGGTAAATTATTTTCTAGTTAATTCTTCTTTCATCTTTTGGTTTGCCTTATTCATATTCTCTTTCCTCTCTTCTTTTTTTTTTTAATTTTTAATGTTTTTATTTATTTCTGAGAGAGAGAGAGAGAGAGCACTTGAGCAGGGGAGGGTCAGAGAGAGAGGGAGACACAGAATCCAAAACAGGCTCCAGGCTCTGAGCTAGCTGTCAGCACAGAGCCCGACACAGGGCTCAAACCCACAAACCCTGAGATCATGACCTGAGCCGAAGTAGGACGCTTAACCAACTGAGCCACACAGGCGCCCCTCTCTTTTCTCTCTTCTTGAATTTTGTTTAGTATTTTAAGTTTTCTAAGCATTTGTCTTTTTTTCAAATGTTTTTTGTTTTATTTATTTTTGAGAGAGAGTGAGCAAATGGGGAAGGGGCAGAGAGAGAGGGAGACAGAGGATCTGAAGTAGGCTCCACACTGACAGCACAGAGCCTGTTGTGGGGCTTGAACCCACAAACTGTGAGATCATGACCTGAGTTGAAGTCAGATGCCTAATCAACTGAGCCACCCAGGCATCCTTCAAATGTATTAGTATGGAAATAATAACTCCCCCCAAATATTCTTAATTCAATTTCACATTATTTCTTTTATCTTGTATACCATTCCTGAATTTAAAAATAATTGTAATTTTTCTAAAACAATTCTTTATACAGAACTTTCTACATCCTTTTAATACACTTATTTGTAGTTTTGGAGCTTTGAAACTAATTTCCAAACAGATTAATTTAACCGCCTTAACTTTATTTAAAAGAAAGGAGCTCCTCCTACTGTTTTCCCAGATTAATGCTAATTTGTTACATGCTAGTTTGTGTAGAAAGAATTAGAATTCCATTTATGTAGGCACAACCAGAATGTAAGCCATGTCTCTCACCATTCGAAAGTTTCTTATATGTAATATAAACTGTAAGTGATCACTAGTAAATTACTGGCTTTGTCAGTAAATACCAAAGGTTAATTCAGCCATACTTCCTGTTGTTTCGATAAGGAGTTTCCCTTCTTGAACCAAAAAGGAGAGCACAGAATTATAAAATAAAATGTAGGCTTTGGGTCAGGCCATTTACCAGCTATGTGCATTTGAACAAATAACCAGTTACCAAATACTTACGGGCACCCACGGATAACTAGGCACTATCTTAGGAGTTAGGACTACATGAATAAGGAATACTGGCCCCTGTCCTCCTTCCTCTCCTACCCGTAGGCAAGCAGAGACATGAGTTATAACCCTAGTTCTTTTATTACCTTTTGGGTAATGTGGGCAAGTCATCAAAATATTTGAGCCTTATTTCCTAATCTGTGAAATGGAGTTAATAATACCTACCTCACAGAGGTGTTGTAAGAACTAAATGATAGGGGTGCCTGGGTGGCTCAGTCAGTTAAGCATCTGACTTTAGCTCAGGTTATGATTTCAAATTCGAGAGTTCAAGTCCTGCACCAGGCTCTGTGCTGACAGCTCAGAGCCTGGAGCCTGCTTTGGATTCTGTTTCTCCCTCTCTCTCTGCCCCTCCCCTGTTCAAGCTCTCTCTCGCTCTCAAAAATAAATAAACAGTAAAAAATTTTTAAAAACCTGAATGATTAAAATGCTTAGGTAAAATACCTAGCACATAATATATATGTACTAACATGAGTTCCTTTCTCTCTTTAGATTTTTCTAGTCTCACAAAAAAGCCTTACCTTGAAACAAGACTAATAGTGTCCTTTTAATAATTATAGTAACCCATAAGAATCAAATACTATATACCCTGAGCTCTTGAAACATTAATGGAAGGTTTTCTCAACATTAACTCTACTGACGTTCTGGGCCAAACAATGCTCTGTTGTAGGGGGCTATCCTGTGCATTGTGGAACATTTAGCAGTATTCCTGGCTTCTATGCACAAGATGCCAGTAGCAGCTCCCTGGCAGTAAAAATGAAAATGTCTTCAGTTATTTAAATATTCCTTTGGGGAAAAAAGTCACCCATGGTTAAGAACCTCTGCATTAGTGTATTATAAGCTCACACGTAGTAGGTCTTGAGGAGTATTTTTTAAAGTTAAATGGCATAAAACAGACACATAAAAAGATGCTTCTCATCAACAGGGAAATACCAATCAAACCAAAGTGAGATACCACCTCACAGTCAGAATGGCTAAAATTAACAACTCAGGAAACAACAGATGTTAGCGAGATGTAGAGAGAAAGGAATGCTTTTGCACTGCTAGTGGGAATGAAAAGTGGTACAGCCACTCTGGAAAACAGTATGAAGATTCCTCAAAAAATTAAAACTACACTACAACGTAGCGATTGCACTACTAGGAATTTATCCAAAGGATACAAAAATGCTGATTCAGGGGCGCCTGGGTGGCTTAGTCGGTTAAGCATCCGACTTTCGCTTAGGTCATGATCTCGCTGTTCGTGGGTTCGAGCCCCGCGTCGGGCTCTGTGCTGACAGCTCAGAGCCTGGAGCCTATTTCAGAGTCTGTGTCTCCCTCTCTCTCTGACCCTCCCCTGCTCACACTGTCTCTCTCTCCCTCCTAGAAATAATTAAAAATATTTTTAAAAAAATGCTGATTCAAAGGGGGCACATGCATCCCAATGTTTATAGCAGTGCTATAAACAATAGCCAAACTATGGAAAGAGTCCAAAAGTCCATCATCAGACAAATGGATTAAGAAGATGTGACTGGGGTGCCTGGGTGGCTCAGTTTGTTAAGTGTATGACTTTGGCCCAGGTCATGATCTCAGAGCTTTGAGTTTGAGCCCCAGGTCAGGCTCTGTGCTGACAGCTCAGAGCCTGGAGCCTGCATCAGATCCTGTGTCCCTCTCTTGCTCTGCCCCTTCCCCATTCATGCTCATTCTCTCTCTCTCAAGAATAAATAAAACTTAAAAAAAAAAAAAAAAAATGTGGCATATATATACAATGGAATACTACTCGGTAATTAAAAAGAATTAAATCTTGCCATATGCAACAATGTGGATGGAACTGGAGGGTATTATGCTAAGAAATATGTCAGTCAGAAAAGGACAGATATTATGTGATTTCACTCATCTGTGGAATTTGAGAAACTCAACAGATGAACATAAGGGAAGGGAACGAAAAATGAGACAAAAACAGAAGGGGAACCAAACCATAGGAGACTCTTAAATACAGAGAACAAACTGGGGGTTGCTGGAGGGAGATGGGAGGGAGGGCTGGTCAAACAGGTGATGGGCATTAAGGAGTACACTTCTGGGGATGAGCACTGGGTGTCACATGTAACAGATGAGTCTTTGGGTTCTACACTGTATATTAACTAACTTGAAAATAAATTAATAAAAGAAAAGTAAAGCTGTACAGTAAAGAAGTCAGAATGGGAAAAAAGATAAATGGCATAATATTGAAATAGAATAGAAATCTTAGAAACATCATAAGTACTCAAGTATTATTTAGTGATATAGATTTCGTACAGTAAGTTTCAATTTAAAGTTTGAAAGCCACTGTTCTATACTTAACAAGACCTTTCACATAAACTATCTCATTTAATCAGGAAACTCTGTCAAGTGGACAGGAAGATGTTATCACCATTTTACAAATCAGAAAATTGGGGCTGAGATCAGCTGAGTGACTTGCCCTTAGTGTTACTCAGTAGGCTAAAGAAAGGATATGAAGCAGAACCCAAGTCTCTAAACTTAAGGTAAAAAGATTGTTACCTGAGAGCAAAAATCTCTTGCGTGGTTCAGAAGAATAGAGACATCATAGAGTCAGAGGTCTTTGGCAGTGGGTCCAATCATTAAACTAAGTATCAATACAAAAATGAACTATCGGGACCTCATAAAAATAAAAAGCTTCTGCACAGCAAAGGAAACAATCAGCAAAACTAAAAAGGCAACCGATGGAATGGGAGAAGATATTTGCAAATGACATATCAGATAAAGGGTTAGTATCCAAAATCTATAAAGAACTTATCAAACTCAATCCCCAAAAACAAATAATCCAGTGAAGAAGTAGGCAAATGACATGAATAGTCTTCTACTCCCAAGAAGACCTCCAGATGGCCAACCAACACATGAAACAGTGTCACTCATCATCAGGGAAATACAAATTAAGACCACTATGAGATATCACCTCACACCAGTCAGAATGGCTAATATTAACAACTCAGGCAACAACATCCTCAGATGTTGGCAAGGATGCAGAGAAAGAGGATCTCTGTTGCACTGCTGGTGGGAATGCAAACTGGTGTGGCCACTCTGGGAAACAGTATGGAGGTTCCTCAAAAAATTAAAAATACAACTACCCTATGATCCAGCAATGGCACTACTAGGTAGTTATCCAAGGGATACAAGAGAGCTTTTGCAAAGGGGCACATGCACCCCAATGTTTATAGCAGCACTATCAACAATAGCCAAATATGGAAAGGGCCCAAATGTCCATCGATGGATGAATGGATAAAAAAGATGTGGTATATATATATATAATGGAGTATTACTTGGCAATCAAAAAAGAATGAAATCTTGCCATTTGTAACTATGTGGATGGAACTAGAGGGTATCATGCTAAGTGAAATTAGTCAGTCAGAGAAAGACATATATCATATGATTTCATTCATATGAGGAACTTAAGATACAAAACAGATGAACATAAAGGAAGGGAAGAAAAATAATATAAAAACAGGGAGGGGGACAAAGCATGAGACTCTTAAATATAGAGAACAAACAGAGGGTTGCTGGAGTGGTTGTGGGAGGGGGGATGGGCTAAAGGGGTAGGGGACATTAAAGAAGACAGTTGTTGGGATGAGGACTGGCTTTGATACACAGAGAATGAACACTAGAATCTACTCCTGACATCACTGTTGCACTATATGCTAACTAACTAGGATATAAATTTTAAAATTAATTAATTAATTAATTGATAAAAAAGAAAGAGCTATTATAAAAACAAACCAAAAAAACCCCCCCAACTAAGTATCAGTATATTAGATAGAAGTGTGAAAAACATTTTATCAAGATTTTTATTTTTCCACACTGGCTTGCTAACCTTTGTATACCCAGAGTTACTTGTGGAATAAATAAATGAATGAATGAACACTGACCACACAAATCCTGTTCATCTCCTATCAGCCAGATCCTCTGATCACCTTCAATTATGCATGCTCCTCCATTTGCCTGGAACCTCTCCTCTTTTTTCCCACTGACCTTTTTTTTAAAAACTTCTAATTTAAAAAAAAATTGTTTTATTTATTTCTGAGAGAGAGAGACAGCGTGAGCAGGGGAGGGTCAGAGAGAGAGGGAGATACAGAATCTGAAGCAGCTCCAGGCTCTGAGCTAGCTGTCAGCACAGAGCCCGACGCGGGGCTCAAACCCAAGAGCTGTGAGATCATGACCCGAGCCAAAGTCAGACGCCCAACCGACTGAGCCACCCAAGTACCCCAAAAACTTCTAATTTTTATTTTTAACTCCTTTTTTTATAAGGAAGCTCTGTGGCCGGTGTGGGGCTTGAACTCACAACCCCAGATCAAGAGTTGCATGCTCTACAGGCTGAGCCAGTCAGGTGCCCTTCCCCACTGACTTTTAGAATCAGCTCTTTAATTGTCCTCTCGGGGCCACTTTCCACAAGTCCCCAGACAGGTTTATTTCCTCCTCTGTGTTCCTTATATGGGCCTTACCTAATTGTACTGTAATGATCTGTTTTACAACTGTTCCCTCATACTCCTTGCGCCTTTTCAATCCTTTCTACTCCCTCTCCCCCAATCCCAGAGATAGCAACTATATTGTATTTCAAAAAGCATAAACCACAATACCCACCACATTGCTTGGAAATGCAGTGGCTGTGTAATACCTGTTGACTGATAAAGTGGAAAGAAAAGGCAAACAACGCAATTATCTGACACTAGAGAAACAAGAACCCTGCTGCTTCCCTTTGAGCTGAGAAGACTAAACTATTTCATTGTGGGTTAAAGTTTTCTTTCTGAAGACATGGACGGTAGTTGGAAGGCTCCACGCCTCCGCCTCGGTGGTGGCAGGCCACCACTCAGTGGAGGTGTGAGTGCACTGCAGGGTGCTGGCACTGCTGGCCAAGTCAGACTCCAGACCAAACCGCAGTCCCCCACCTCTAAGCCATCTGGACCTGGCCCTGTCACTGAATAAGTCTTAGGCCCTAAGCTGTCTAGCTCTGCATCCCCCAGTGTTAAGTTACTTAGGACACCAGTGAAATAGATGGCTTCACAAGACTTGCTCTAAAAAGATTGTGAATCACTAGGTTGGAGATAAGGCACCCAGTATTTTGTATCTTTCACCAGCACCCCAGTGATTCTTACAATCAAGGCCGTTAGGAAACTAATCACCTTTGTGTCACTCACATTATAGAATTAGGGCAGTTATTTACTCTTCAGTGATTTTACTTCCATGTTAACCTTGGAATATGCTATAGGTTAATAGATAAAATGTTCCTGAGGTTGAAGTTGTAGTTTATTAACATTTAGAATACATTATTCTGCAGCGTTTACCTTCTTTTTAGCAGGGTGATTCAAGTGAGAGGCAAAAACCATAGCCACCCCCAACGTCAGAACTGTTCTGGCCACGTGAGCCAAACTAGGCATCGAACCCCAGTGCTGGGACGATGATTCTGAGTCTCATCGGATCCAACTCACTCCTTCTGTAGCAGAGCCCAGAGAACGGAGGTGACCAGCACCACTGTCTTCCTCACCAGACTTTGGATGGCAAAGGACAGAACTGGGGCTGGCCTTCCTTTAACAAGATGCACTCTTAGAAGCTGTCCGAGAAAAGGAGAGCTGAGAAAACACAGGCTGGGCTTTTTACTCCTATTTTCACGAAACCGCAAGTCCGCTTCATAGTGAGAGATACGGGCAAGATTTAGTCAGCTCTTGCTGGTCGCCTGTCTTCCCTCCTAGTCAGGTCCCGTCTCTCCTTGTTAACCGGGGCTCTGGTGGGAAAAATAACAGCAAACGGTTTTGAAGAGGGAGGAAGTCTTCATCTTTCGTGACCTCATGACATCCGCCTGGGCCGAAAAGGTAGCGGCCGCTTGGCTGAGGACCCTGGGGACTTCAGAAAGTTTGCTCCAGTGTAGAAGGGGTGGGACCCTTCGAAACACAGCACAGGGCCCAGAGATAAACCCTCCTACTCAGAAGCCTCACAGAGCCAGACGCGCGCCCTGAGGGAGTCGCGCGCGCAGGCGCACGACTGCCCGGCAGCCGGGGCCGGGCGCTCGGAGTCGCCTGAGCGCGGGTCACGTGGGCCGCGCAGCCCTCTGCGCTTTGTCCCTACAAGGACTTGGACACACGGGGCCCCGCCCCTAGCCGTGGCCTGGAATGTGCGGGGAGGCAAACCTACAGGGCAGGCTCACCCATTTGCCAACAGGAAAGGGGGGGAAAAGCCTACATTTTAAGAGGCGGTATAAAAAGATGGAAACTCAGTCGAACCATTACACGAACGAACCATGACACATTATTCTATGTTCTAAGTCGCCCAGTTTATTCTCCTTCCTGTGCACTCGTTCAAAATTGCGCCCTTCTAACACACTGGCAACTCCCCCCCACCCATCGTCTTTCTATTAAGTCAGGCCCATTCTGTCGGCCGACAATGGTGACTGGGTTTCCTTCCGGTTTGCTACGCAGAGGCCGGAAGTATCAGAAGGGGGGTCTGGGTGTAGAAGAGTGTTGGTAGCGGCAGCGAGGGCAGCGAAGGGGTTACTGAAGTGCTGGGATTCTTGCGGCTGTGCAGGGTGAGTGGTGCTCGTGATAAGGCGCGCGAGGCCCATCGCGGGGGCCCACCTCCATGGGGCGGCTGGGAGGGCAGCGGCGGCCACCGGCTCCGGGAATGCACCTGGGCCGATGTACTAGCGGGTTCCTGGTTTCGAGTCCAACGGCCAGCTCCGGGATCGGAGGCCACGCCCGGAAGTCGCCGAGGCGCGGACTTTGTCCCTTTGCCCAAACTCGGATCTCGGGAAGTGTGGTTTTTAACTCGCTGGCGCCGCGATCTTGGTCGACAGCCGGGCCTGCGAAACCCGAGCCCAGCGACGCTGACTCCTGAACTATGTTTAGTTTCTAACGTAAACTTGCCCGATTCAAGAGAGTTTGCGCAAAAACCCAAGCCCAGTGTCCCCCCGTGCTGCAGCTGTTGTTGCAGCTGTGTGGCCACGTTTAGTAGGAATAACCAACTCAAATTAGCAGCTTCCTCAGCCCAGCATCCACTTTTGTAATTAGAACTTTTTTTTTTAAGTGATACTTTACAAAGAGAGGTTGAGGGTGTAGATTGCCGCTTGAGAAAACTCCAAACTACAATACCATGTTCCTTTTGGGTGGAGACCTCGGTTTATGTCAGTTTGCCAAAGTGTTTCCTTTTAAAGTAGTTGAGTTGATATATGAAAGTATATATCAGTTCTTAAACTTTGGAACAAATAAAAATGCGTTCAGTTGAGATTTTAACGTAAGTGAAAAATGTTTTATATCTGAAGGCGAAGAAAGTGAGGATTTTTTAAAACTACTGTTTGTTTCATGTTCTGGAAGGCTTTTGATAAAATTTACCAAGAAAAGCTTTCCGTTTTCAGGAGTGAGACTTTACTGGCAAGTGAACCTTGATAAGTAATTGCCTTTGTAAAGTGCGACGAACTTTTTGGGTGTGGCTGTCTAAGAAATCTAACCCTACCTTTAACCGGAAGTTTGCATAGGAATTGAAAACTCTGTTCATTTGGAACAGAAGCACCAACCTGAAAATATATTGCTAAAAACCTACGGTTGGCACAGAAGCAATCAAGTATACTTAGCTTGAGGGGAAAGTACATTGATAAATGAGATAGGAAATTTGGTCTGGATTTGGAAAGTAGATACTACCACACTAGGAAAGTGTTTTCAAAGATGGGCGTTTTTCTTTCAAGAATATATCATACTTCCTATGATACTATCATTTGGAGTACCAGTTCTGTAGAAAAAACATCTCTAGATTATTTTATATCTATTACCACTTTATAAATGCTAGACTCTAGAATTCTAACGAGTAATAAAGTATAATATTAATATGGATCAATATTTTATAAATGAAATCATAGTATTTCGAGAATCTGAAAAAAATCTTTCAATTGCCCTTGGTGTGATGAAAAAAAGCTTCTTTGAAGACATTTACTCTTCTACCACTTAATCTAGTCTAATATTTTCCTTACATGATTTGTATCCCTTATGTTGTCATAACCCTGAATTGAGTTTCTTCATATTTGATCGTGCTAAACACACACACACACACACACACACACACCAAATTCATTGCTACAACACTTAACATTCCCTAATTTAAAACAAGGTTATACTCCTTTAGATCTGTAAACTGAATATTGTTGACCACCATTGACTATGTTTCATTTTCTAGTGCATGTGAAATCCTTTCATATTTCATAGAGATCTGCTCTGCAAGTTTTCCTGCTTTAAAGTTTCATACAACAAATATGCCTTCACATGAAAGATCTTTCATTAAATGCTCCAAAAATAGACTCCAGGCACTAACTTTGATGGGTGAGAATCCCATAACTTGAAAATCTCAGATGCTTACATTTTCCCATCCTAAATAAAGAATATTTACATTGATACATGAAATATTTTCATTGTTTTTTACCCTAGCTTATAAATTTCTATGAGAGTTGTGCATTTGCTAAAGACTTGTTACATGAAGAGTTACAGTCTCACTTGTTTGGGAAAAGTCAAAGTAGATAACATGCTAGAATCATAGCAAGGAGAACAGTGACAATATCGTAAGTGATCTGCTCTTTGCAATCATAACACTGTGTCTCATATGGCACCCTCTTCATCAGTGTTTATTCCACCCACACTTTTAGTTTGGTAAGAAAAACTAAACCACACTTTCCTTATTTTAAAGATTTTATTTTCTTTTTCTAAGTAATTTCCACACCCGACATGGAACTTGAGCTCACAACCCCAAGATCAAGAGTTGCACAGTCCACCGACTGAGCCAGCCATGTGCCCGTACACTTTCCATATTTTAGAACAAATACTGTGAAGCTGCACTCCCTATTGCTGAAAGGCTCCTAGTTTCTTGTGGGAGATAAACTCCTAGACAAGAGCATAACCTCCTTGAAAAAGGCCCAGGTAGTAACTTTCTAACATTATACTACCACTTTTTGGTAGAATTAACTCTTTTAATTTTTTAGAATTAAAACTACCATCTGAGAGGTACCTGGGTGGCTCAGTCGGTTGAGCGTCCAACTTCAGCTCAGGTCATGATCTAATGGTTCGTGGGTTTGGGCCCCGCATCAGGCTCTGTGCTGACAGCTAGCTCAGAGCCTGGAGCCTGCTTCAGATTCTGTGTCTCCTCTCTCTGCCCCTCCCCCATTCATGCTCTGTCTCAATAATATATAAATGTAAAAAAAAAATTTTTTTAAACCCGCCATCTGAATCTCTTAATTTTAAGGATGTCTCCTAGCTTCTAAATGGTACAGGATTTTTCAGAGTCTTCCCCCACCACTTCAATCTTTTAGAAACAAAGATCTTTCTCAACTCACGGTATTTAACAATCATGTACCACCTTTGAGTTATTTTTCATTATTGTCACACATTGTTTTAACTTGAGAGTTCTACTTCAGGAATTAAAACTATGACTCGTTTCATAAATTTAACCAATTATTTCATTTCCTTTTTTTAAAATGTATATTTATTTTTGAAAGCAAGAGCGTAAGCTGGGTAGGGGCAGAGAGAGCGAGGAACAGAGGATCCAAAGCGTGCTTTGCGCTGACGGCAGCCACCCCAACGTGGGTCTCAAACTCACAAACCGTGAAATCATGACCTGAGCCGAAATTGGATGCTCAATCCACTGACCCATCCAGGAGCCCCTCATTTCATTTCTTTATAGTTGCTTCCGCAATTATATTTTCACCTTTTGAAGATAGGACACTTGCCTTACATTTCTTAAGTAGTTTTCAACACTAGTGATATTTGATGCACATTGGTGTAATTCATTGATCATATTAAAGATTGATGATTAAGTATTGATTGAGCTAAAGAAGAGTTTTATGGAAGACCACTGACAGTGCTGACCAAAGGGGGGAAAAAACCTTTATAACTTTTGCAAACTGTTTTTACAATGAATACAAATTAAGGAATGCAAGATTAACAGAAAAACTAATG
>NW_027532249.1:9274132-9312147 GCF_008692635.1 Crocuta crocuta | reverse complement strand
TATGTAAAGGAAACACAGAGGACTCCCATCAAATTTAGTATTGACTTTTTATAGATTAAAAAAATGTGTCAACCGTTTGACCTAGAATTCTCGTCAGTTTCTTTGTTCTTAAAATAACCGACATTCCTGCCTCATGAGGGGAAGACAGTGTTATCAAACAAAACCAATGATTTTTAAAGACATGCTTTGGTTTGCAAAGACATAGCAAAGAGAGGTGGACTGGTAAATATGTGCCACTCATTGGTCTCAGTCACTCACCCCAAGTCCTTGAGTACAGTTAAAAGATGGTAGAATAATATACACTATAACTCTTTCTAGTGTTTAAAAGTACATTTAGAGGGGCGCCTGGGTGGCTTAGTCGGTTAAGCGTCCGACTTTCGCTTGGGTCATGATCTCGCGGTTCGTGGGTTCGAGCCCCACGTCGGGCTCTGTGCTGACTGCCAGTGCTCTGCCTGTTTCAGAGTCTGTGATTCCCTCTCTCTCTGACCCTCCCCTGCTCACGCTGTCTCTCTCTCCTAGAAATAAATAAAAACATTAAAAAATACATTAAAAAAACATTAAAAATTAAAAAAAAATAAAAATAAAAGTACATTTAGAATAGGGGAAATATTAGATAATGGTATTTACTGTCCCAAAGGGTGATACAGAATGAAAATAGGCATTCATGAATGGTGCTGATAAATTTTGAAAGGCAGCCTCACAAATTGTGATTAAAGGAAACTTGAAATTAGGGAGAAGTGGGTATCATAGCTTCTGGGTCACGTAGAGTATATCTTACCAACAGCACATTCCAGTGTATCGCCGAGGGCTATATTGGATGGACTGGAATTTGTGACTCTCCTTTGTGGAATTTCCTGCTAAAATCTGAGAACAGATTTAGCTTTAAAACAAAAATCTGAGGCAGAGCTTTTCTAATTATTTCTATAATTGAATTTAGTCTGGGTGATGTGGTATACTCGGGAAGAATGTAGGAAACAACTTTTTAAACTCATGGGAAGCATTGTGTTCTAAGGTCACTTTGCGGGGAGATCTAGGTAGTACTTCATTCTTTGCAGGCCACAGATTTATTTTTAGAGCAAGGGCATAGTGTTTTGCTACATCATAGCTAAATGTTGTTTTCAGAACGTAAGCTTTAAAATTGTTATCCTGGTCAGAGAGTGAAATCAGTAGTGCCTATTTTAGGCCTGCTTGGAAGAATATAACTCAATACAGTGACCTAGTCTCGCTGGTTACAGGTTTTGCAGACTACCATCGCCACCTCAGCTCTGAAGGATGGTACGGTAAAATTTTGTTATCTGAGGACTATGCCAAACAAATTTTTATAGTCTTTTAAAGATTGAGTGTTGAAAAGGAAATTGCCTTTTCATTTCAGTTGTTATTAGGCATTCTTTTTATTTTTAACTTGAATTTTACAGGGATAAATTTAGATTATTAGAGAGTAAAGGTAGTTTCCTTAGCTCTTAACATATTTTCTAAAACAAAAAAAAATTGGCTTTAAAAACTGTTATGCTAGGACTTTTGTCTAGAGAATTTAGTCACACCTCAAGTGATTTAGCTTGGCTCTGTGAAAGAAATTGGTTTTGATAGAGTGGAAATATCTGTAAAAGTTATAGGTGAATTAATAGTTTTTTATACTTTCCAGTTAGCTTTTCAACAAATATTTTTTGTGAACTACTTTGATTCCAGAAGTGAGGGTGCAAAACAATTGTTAGTCGTAAGTGGAAGAATGCCATTTGACAATGGAAATTAAGAGATGAAGACCTATGAATTAGTCTTCCTTCCTACTTTCTGTCTACCTTAGAATGGGACAGCTAGTTTAGGGTAGGGCTGTGGGAGACACCTGTTGAAGATGAACTAGTATTCCCCAATACCACCATAGCGCTGAAGTATAGAACCAGTACTGTTTCCCCAGGTTACTTACATATTTTTCGTTTCCTGTTTTCTATATTATCAAACCAGTAGATTTAGTTGTCAATACTTAACTGGCTACACTGCAGCACAGGGGACATGCAATCTTGTTGATATGCTCTGAGCTTTGAATTTATGTGGGGCATAGTTTGGAATTTGAAGTTAGTGATGGACTGTTCATTAGATATTACGACTACTAACGATGAGAGAACTCAAAGCATGAGTCTGGTTTTTCTCTTTGTAGTTCAGTTCTGTAAGTAATAGAATTGATTAGTTGAGACAGATTTTTGCTAAGTGATACTATCCTAATGAGTAGTTTTTAGGCACATCACTAAGTAGCTCAGACATGTCAGGCAGTTTGATGCAGTTTACTTTTTATTAATCTTTGTGTTTTTTTATTTCCCTTCCTCATTAGGATTTAACTGCCACCATGTCGAGCAAAAGGGCAAAGACCAAGACCACCAAGAAGCGCCCCCAGCGCGCAACATCCAATGTGTTTGCCATGTTTGACCAGTCACAGATTCAGGAATTCAAAGAAGCTTTCAACATGATTGATCAGAACAGAGATGGTTTCATTGACAAGGAAGATTTGCATGATATGCTTGCTTCCTTAGGTAATGATCAACTTTAATATTATAGATAGAATTTCCATAATGCCTGTGAAGCCAGTCTAATGATGTTGTAGTTTACTAAGATTCAAAGTCTGGAACAGTGTTTCCCAAAGTGTTTGCTTTGGCCCTTGGACCACCTGCAAATTTCTGGCCAGGCCTCAGGATTGGACTGGGCGCCAGTTGTGTGTGTGTGCGTGCGTGCGTGTGTGTGTGTGTGTGTGTTGCAAACATGGATACTGATTATGAGAGCAATGTTATTTCTCCTGTCATCCCAAAAGAATACTATACTATATCTAGACTCTTATTATAGGCCTTATTCACTGAGAAGACTTTTCCCCAAACAGTTTTGCTATTATGAATACATAGAAAACTATATAAATGAAAATCTTTCTTGTCAAAATATTTACTGTGATGACTATTTGGTGCATTTTGTGATGTAATTAAAATTATGACCCTCTTTTTTATTCAGGGAAAAATCCAACTGATGAGTATCTGGATGCCATGATGAATGAGGCTCCAGGGCCCATAAATTTCACCATGTTTCTCACCATGTTTGGTGAGAAGTTAAATGGCACAGATCCGGAAGATGTCATCCGAAACGCTTTTGCTTGCTTTGATGAAGAAGCAACTGGTAAGTCTGAGGTAACCTGTAATTACTAAGTGACTTAATTTTTAGTTGCGGTAACTAAAACAAACAATAACTTGAAATATGATGACATAATACCCTCAGGTTTATTCCATACCTGTTTTTTGGACAGGCTTTTCCTGTGGCATGTTAATCACTCGTTTTACAGCCTCTGCCCTTAAATATTTAATTTACAATTTAATAGGTGTATTTTGGAACTTCTCTAGGAAACTTATGTTACACTTTTACTAGAATAACTCCATAATGGTTAAGCTGTTAGTAATTGTGTTGAGTCAGTAACTTTTACCAGGCAATCTTGGATAAAGTATAAATTGCTATAGGCCATGATACCAGTACAGTCCTGTATTTGTTTAGCAGGTACCTCTCAGCTCTGAGATCATTTAAATCTGATGTCTAACATTTTGCTCTAGAATCAGACTCCCTGGTTTTATATACCTATTCTGTATGGCAGCTATGTGATTGCAGGCAAGTGACTTAACTTTTTCTAAGCCTCAATTTTCTTATCTATAAAATGGGCACTAATATAACCTACCTCATAGTGTTTTTTGATGATTAAGTGAGGAAATGAGATAATTTATACAAAGTGCTTATTAGCACACTGTTGGTATAGACTTAAACTCTCAGAAAACCTCAAAATTAACTACATAAAGGCTTGGTCTTTTGGCAGAAGTGCATATAAGAGAAACATGAGGGTGTAACTCACATGGCAAGTGTTTTGAGAAGGAAGGCACACCCTTTATTTATGTATTAGTTGGACTGTTTTATTAAATAGTCTCGGCATAGTCTGCTGTTGGAAGCATGGTCTCCGCATAGTAATGGCCCCATTGGGCCTCTGCAGGTGCACCATCGTCCTGTCCTCCTGTCTCATCTTCCTAACCTCCTTCCAAGCTCTTCTATGCCTGTTGTCCTAACTCACCTCTACCATTGCTCCCTCTCTATCTTCCTTACCACATCACCGTCTCCCTCTTAACACTGAAATTCTTTTTCTTATTTTTAAATTTTTTTAATGTTTATTTTTGAAGGAGAGAGAGGTAGAAGGTGAGTAGGAGAGGGGCAGAGAGAGAAGGAGACACAGAACCTGAAGCAGGCTCCAGGTTCTGAGCTGTCAGCACAGAGCCTCAACTCACCAGCCGTGACATGATCTGAGCTGAAATCGGACACCTAACCTAAGCCATCCAGGTGCCCCTTAAAACTGGAATTCTTAACAGTTATACCTGGAAGGAATGGGGTATGGGAAGGGGAAGGCAGAGGAAACTTACTTTTTTCTTCTAAAGGCACTTCTCCTATTGCTTGAGCTTTTTACTGTGAACAGTTGTTATTTTTTTTAATGGAAGGGAATAAAGCTTAAAAGAATTAAAGATCTTATCCAGGGGCGCCTGGGTGGCTCAGTCCATTAAGCACCTGACTTCAGCTCAGGTCATGATCTCGCCATTCCTGAGTTCAAGCCCCGGACTCTGCTGACAGCTCAGAGCCTGCAGGCTGCTTCAGATTCTGCACCTCCCCCTTTCTCTGCCCCTCCTCTGCTCACGCTCTGACTCTCAAAATATCTTATCCATTCTTCAGATTCCTCTCAACAGTCACATTCTTTATAAAGCCTTACCTGTGTTTTTATATCATATTTTTTCCTGGTTCCAAGAAAACTTAAAGCCGGTCCTTTCTTTCCACATCGAAAGTATTTTATTCTCTTTCCTGGCCTTCTGTTTTAGTTGTATACTTACTCCCAGTCATCACAAAATCTCTCCCCATACGCAGAGCCGTGGCTGTCTTCAACAGCATTATATTTCCATCTTTGTAACCCCTTCTAGCACTGGCCACAGCTCCTTGCACATCCTTGATGATAGGTTTATATGATAGTTGAATGCCTTGGCTGGGAATGAGGATTTATTTCTACAAGCTGAAAGTCTAACATTTAAAGACCTTTTTTAAAAGTAGAATTTAATGAGCAAAAACCTCGTAAGTCTAGAGTTGCTTTTGTGAACTGACCTTATAGTTTAAACTCATTTTATAGCAAATATATCATCAGGTGTTTTAATTTAATTTCACAAAAAAGAATATTCACATTTTTTTTTTTTTTACTTTGAGTTTCAGAATCTCTTGGTCATTTATCAACTTTGTACATTAGTGGCTCTGAATCATGATGTGAATTACTTGGAGAACCTTTTAAAAATATCAATGCCATGGGGTACCTGCTTGGCTTAGTTGGGAAAGCATGCCACTCTTGATCTCAGGGTTGTAAATTTGGGCCCCATGTTGGGTGTAGAGGTTACTTTAAAAAAATCTTAAAAAAAAAGAAACAAACAAAAAACCTGACCTCAGGTTCAGTATTCTGTCCACTGAAGCACTTTATTGATATTTATGATATGGTATTAATTTTAGTGTTAATTGCTATAGAATAAGTTGTGACCAGGGGTGCCTGGCTGATTCCTTTTGGTAGACCATGTGACTTTTGATATCTTGGGGTTGTGCGTTCAAGCCCCACACTGACCATAGAACTTATTTAAAAAAAAAAAAAAAAAAGACTAAGCGTGACCATTCATGGTATTTTAAGGAACCATGACACTTAGATTCCTTAATCAAATTTTACTGCTCTTGTTTAGGCATAGGTTCGGCCCTATTCTGAAGACTCGTGCAGGGCAGATGATAGAACAGAGCAGGATGATAGAGCTAGGCAGCTGGGCATGGTCTAGGCACCTGTCTGCCGAAGCTGGCTTAAGCATGTGGAGATCCCATATTTCATATATTTGCAAGTTTATAGTTCTTACTATAAAGAGCGATATGCTTGGTCAAGTGTAGATGTTCCTTGTAATCAGTCCTCAGAGTAGTACATATTCTGATCCCCAGTTCTTTATTCTTTAGGCACCATCCAGGAAGACTACCTGAGGGAGCTGCTGACAACGATGGGAGACCGGTTTACGGATGAGGAGGTGGATGAGCTGTACAGAGAAGCGCCTATCGACAAAAAGGGGAATTTCAATTACATTGAGTTCACACGCATCCTTAAACATGGAGCAAAAGACAAAGATGACTGAAAAGAACTTCAAATTCCAGCCAAATGTTCCTTGTTGCCACTTTGGGTATTTCTGAGAGGTTCTCTTAGAGTCTGTTGCATGCCCTTAGCTTTGCAGCTTTTGCCTTTCTTGTTGTATTTATTCTCAGCCATTTGGGGCACATGCATCTCTACATTCAGACTGGAAATGGGGCTTTTTGATTTTCAGAATAGAAAATAGGGCAATTTAACTTACCAGCCCCTCCCCCCCAATAACTGCAGTCTACACAGAGTCAGTATATTTTTTCAGAGAAAGTTATTCACTCAATTTTTTCTGAACCATAATTAAACTTTATGATAAAAAACTTGCTTGTTTAAAACTTCTTATTTACCGAAATCGCCTTTTGTTAGTTGCTTCTTCCAAAAAAAAGGTAGATGAGGCTAAGCCTATAAAATGATATGGTTGTTAGACCTCTCCCTTACTCAGTCTAGTTTCTCTAACAGTCCTGTATCTATTATTTATTCCTTCCCCTCCCAAGGAAATCCAGTTTAAACTCCCTTAATTGGGTTTCTTGCACTTTGTCTTTTAGTTTTAAAAATACTTTTCTCTGGAATTTGCAGAGACATGCTAGCTTTAGTAGCTTTAAATCTTTAAGTTTTACATATCTGTCAACACCCCTCTATACCTGTTCTAAGCTTTTGTGTATTACATCACATTGTTTAAAATTAGACCAGGCCACTGAGTATAATTTTAATTTGTCCTAATTTTTTAAACTATTTTAGCTCCAAAGGTTTTATGGAATGCTTCTTACCAAAAAGATTTTTTTGTACTAAATTTCAAAATGTTGGAAATACAGTCCAGTATTTTTTATTGTATGTAGTTTCTCTTTAATACAACAGTCCCTATTGAAATACCATGTTTGTTTAGACAGAGATTCACCATGAGTTCATGTATGAATTTTGGACATTCCTGACCTGCCCACAATCAAAACAGCTGAAGCCACATGCCTGGGAAAGTGAGATCATTATTTCAATCCTAAAAATAACTTGTGCTTTCTGCAGAAATGCAGGACTATTTCAGAGTTAATCAGAAAGTGGTAGAGTTTCATTTGCTTCAGGCTTCAAAACTCTAATTTTCAAATACTCATGAGTTTTAAAAAGACTTTGAAATGTTGGGGGGAAAAGTTGGTTAAAGAGTTGACAGCCTACAAAGATGAGTAATTGACAATTACTCTAATAATTTTGTGTTTTATGCTACTATTAATAAGATGTTACCTCATTCAATAAACAATTACTGAATGCCTTCAAGGCAGCAGACCTTTGTACTCAACAGGATAGGTGAGTGAGATCCTTTAATCTGGTGCAGCCAGCTTTATAGAATAGAAGTAGAAAGTCTAGGAGCAAGACTGCTTCTTGCCCCCTTCAAGGTTAAAATCTTCACCTACTATAACTTTTTGCCCTTTATGTGTTTCAGAATTTCATGCAGTGAGTTAAGCAAAATAGTTTTTCTTTTTTTTTTTTTAATGTTTTTTATTTATTTATTTCTGAGAGAATGTATGTGTGAGCAGGGGAGGGTCAGAGAGAGAGGGAGACACAGAATCTGAAGCAGGCTCCAGGCTCTGAACTAGCTGTCAGCACAGAGCCCCATGCGGGGCTTGAACCCATGAACCATGAGATCATGACCTGAGCGGAAGTCAGACGCTTAACCAACTGAGCCACCCAGGCACCCTGCAAAATACTTTTTCTAGGCTCATAGTCTTGATGCTAAAATGCTGTTTGTTGAATTGAATTTCCATTTCAACTGAAAAAAAAGGTCACTTCTGCTTTTAATAAATTTCCAAATAACATTCTTTCCACTACAGAAACAAAGTGATCTCATCTACTAAAATAAGCTCTTACAGTATCTGCATTTTCATTTCAAATAACTTATCAAAGAGTCCGCTTCCATTAGGGACAGTGAATGGTCTCCCTTGAATGAATAAATCTCCTTATAAAATAATAGCATTCTCCACATAGTAACTAGACTTTGCTTAAGCAAAGATAATTGCCAATAAAAAGCTGAAACACCTACTCCGAAAGTGGATTTGACATAAACTAGTCTCCATGATGAAAGTCTTACATTCCAAAAGTTCTCATGAAACCAACCTACTGCATCCTTACCTACCTGCCTATGATTATATTAACATTTGGACTTCAGGGCCCAAATTTTACTTGATCAAGGAGCCTATGACTCAAGAGCAGGAATTGATGAGCGCTACTGGGGAAAAAGGGAGGAAAGCCAAGCTAGTAAAATCAAAATCTGAAAAGGAAAGGCAACCATTTCCTATAAAATTTGAAGAGAGAGGGGACAAGTGGTATAACTCCTAGATGTATGGATATGCAGAAAAGTGAGGATCAGATCCAAGATGATAAAAGGGCTTGCTTGGAGAGGGAGAGTCACAAAACCAGTATTGTGGAAACCAAGTGGATAGTTTCAAGAGAGGAGGTTAGTCAATAGTGTTAAGACAGAAAAGTTGAGTATAGGAAAGTTTAAATGAGGCCACTAGATCAAGTAATTGGTCACCTTTGCAGAATCCATAGTGCAGCATGAAATGGTAGATAATGCCTAGGTTTAGCTGTCAGGCTGATCTGCATTTTAATCCCATTTTTGCTACATTGCTTTATAACCTTAGGTAGGTTAAATTTTTTCCAAGCTCTATTCATTTTTAAAATGGAAGTAATGCTATTGGTTCATAATAGGAACATAATCTATTAATAAATAAAGCAACACTTTTTGTGACTAAGAGCAGTACGGGGTTTAGAGCCACCCTTGAATGAGTGAATTCCGCCCCTTATTTGGCTAGTTTTGTATCCTTGGGCAAGTCACTTTTAAGTATCTGTTTCATCACCTTTAAAGGGATGGTACCCTTCAAGCGTATTGTGAAATTTAGAAACACTAAAGTTAAATAGTGTGGTACACGGNGGGGAGCGGGGGGAGGGGGCTGAAGCTTGGGAATGAAAAGAAGCTTGAAGGGAAGCTCCGGATCAACGGGCTCATCTTTAGAGATTCAAGCCTGTTTGCAGACAGAGGAGAAAGACAAACTGGAAGAAACAGTGAAACAAAATGAATTATGTCCAAGAGATAGGAAGGGCTAGAACCTAGATCAAATATTGTAGGATTATCCTTAGAGAAATAAAAACAGATACTTCTCCCTCTGAAAAAAAGGAAAGAATAGGTGATATGAGTTTAATGGCAGTTGGAGATTAAGTAAAAATGCTGAGGTTAGGAGAAACGTCCATAGTTGTTTGATAGTAAATCAGCTCAAATTAGAATATTATTAAAGGGCTATACTAAGGATTTAATGAAAATATACATTAAGCCTATCAGTTTCCTGGTACCAACTAAATGCTCAAGTAGTTTTTTAGATTTCCTGAGTAGATCCAATCATTAGACTTGTTTGTGTCTTTCTAGGTCCTTAGTGTACAATTTCTTGATTTCCCTGAAACCTGATTTTTTATTGTTCTTGAAAGCACTGCTGGAACTAATCCCACATGGAAGAAATGCCCAGTTTCCCCAATGCTGCTTCTCCCATTCTACTTGCTTAAACTCCCAAGACCCTGTATCTTTTTTCAATGTTTGTTTATTTTTGAGAGAGAGACAGAATGAGAATGGGGGAGGGGCAGTGAGAGAGGGAGACAAAGAATCTGAAGCAGGTTCCAGGCTCTGAGCTGTCAGCACTGAGAGGTCATGACCTGAGCTGAAGTCAGACACTTAACTGATTGAGCCACTCGGCCACCCCCTGCCTTTTTAAAAAAATTTCTTAAGTCCCTGTATCCTTTTACAATAGATTTCTATGCCATAATGTCTTATTTATCCATATGCATTTTATAGTTGTAATGAATATACAACTTTTTAGTTTAATATATCTTAAATTATTTTTCATGTTTTGGCATTGCCATCTTTTTTTATTTGTAGCCATTCTTTTTAATGACCACAATTACCTTTAAAAAGGATATGCCTTAATTAGCCATCACCCAAGGGCTAGATATTTAGATAATTGGCTTTTTGTTAATAATGTTTTTCTTTTGTATCTAAAGAACAATATATCCTAGAATTATTTTTCCGAACAGAGCTCTTCAGTAGAACTTTGTGATGATAGAAATGCTCTCTGTGCTTTCCAATAAGGACACTAGCCACATATGGCTATTGAGCACTTAAAATGTGTCTAATATAACTGAGGAACTAAGTTTTTAATTTAAATTTAAATAGCCACATGTAGTTAGTGACTATTGTATTGGAAAGCAGTTCTATAAACAAATATGGAGATCAAAGTCAAAGTACAGTCAGAGTCCCTCAGCTGTCATCTTAACTAAGCTGGCCAAGGCAAGGGCTTATGGAATGGTAATAGACATACTTGAAGGGCTCTATGACAAAGACCTAAAGAAGCCAAACTCTTGATTTTGAGTGTTAAAAAATACTGTTGGACGAAAGAGCAGATTGCCGCCAAGAGAAAGAGTAATTATTTTAGAACCAGGTGTGACGTTTCAGAAATTGCTTTCCAAATTCTGAGAAAATGCATTCCCTGATTATCTGGGCCTTGGGCAGTGTTACTCAGATTAAGACCACAGCATCAGCATCCCCTGGGTACTTACTAGAAATGCAAATTATTTTTTCTAATATTTTTATTTCTAGGAGAGAGAGAGAGAGAGAGAGAGACAGTGTGAGCAGGGGAGGGTCAGAGAGAGAGGGAGACACAGACTCTGAAATAGGCTCCAGGCTCCGAGCTAGCAGTCGGCGCAGAGCCCGACGCGGGGCTCGAACCCACGAACCGCGAGATCATGACCTAAGCGAAAGTCAGACGCTCAACCGACTAAGCCACCCAGGCGCCCCTAGAAATGCAAATTATTGCTTCACCTTGGACCTATTGAATCTGAGTATCTGGAGTTGAGGCTCAAGAACCTTTTACTAAGCCTTCCTGGTTTTGCTTACACATGCTGCTGTTTAAGAACTGCTATAGATGCTGAGCACATGGTTCTTAATATCTAGGAATTTCTGATCAAAGATTTCTAGAATATAAAAGACTATTATTCCTCTCCCTAGCATCTGGCACACTTTCAGGCAATCTCACAAGTGCTCGATAAAGGTTTGCTATCGGCTTACCCTCCATTACGCAGCAATAGTGGTATTCATCTATATTATTATAGGGTGAGGGAACTGAAGGTTACAGGCACAAGTGGTATGTAGAACAAAACTTGTAGAATGTAGCTTCGTGGTTTCCTGTTTTGACGAACAGCATTTTATGTGCGTGCGCCCTCGTACCTATGCGTGTGTGTGATTCTGTCATCTACTGACCCAAAGGAAAGCAAACATTTTGAATAAAATTTCTTGTGGTTGTAAGGGGAACGAAAGAGTCATAGGCCAGCCGTGGTCTGGAAGGCCATAAAGCTTATAATTTGAGGGCTAAATGACAGAACTCTGGCTGGAGCTCAGCTGAGAAAGAAAGGGTTTTCCAGCAGGCAGGGATCCGCCCCGCCGCCGCCCTCTTACCTTCCGCAGTGTTACGCGGGACTCACCCTAACTAGTTGTTTTACTTCAAGTTCAAATGGAACTACGCGAGCTTTACTTCAATGTGCCAACTGTGGGAGCCCAGGGTGGGAGCCTTTCGGCGACCGGGGTCCCCCAAATCCTGAGGGCTCGCGCCCCGCCCCGCCCNGGGCCGCGGGAACCCGCCGCAGAAGGCGGGGGAGGAGGGCGGGCCGCGGGGCTACAGCCGCACGCTGGAGGGGATGCCGCAGCAGACGCAACAGGCCACAGAAGACGACTAAAGGCCAGGCTGTGTTCTTCGGCCGCAGCCTCGCTCCTCGGCCGACATAGCGGGCTTCGCGCGGTCCTGAGCAAGAATCCGTCTTGCATCCCCCCGTCCCGAGTTGGATCTCGCCGCGCCTTCCGGTGCGCTTTCCGGTCCACCTCTCGAGGCAGGAAGTGCCGGGCTCCGCCACTGTAGCACCACAGCCCAGCGGTCGTCGCCGTCGCTCGTCGTCTCGCGCAGGGCAGTCCGGGCTCTGGTATCTGGCAGCGGTGAGTGGAGCTCGCCCCCCGCGCGCGACACCCCTCGGGCCGCACCCCTCCCAGCCTCGCGCCCGCCGTCGGGACCCCGCCCCTGGGGACCCGGGGGCCAGGCGCTGCGGAACCTGGTTGGGTAAGGGGTCGATGAGGAGGCCGTGGGAGCGGCCGCCTTAGGCCTGGGCGTTGAGAGGCCGGGCAGCGCCAGGGCGGATGAAGCCGGGATGGGGAGACGCCCTGCTGGAAAAGGTGGCTGGTGCCCGGCAGCGCGGAGACCGGCCCTGCGTCACCCGGGTGACTTCACACACCTGGTGCCTCCGACCTCCCCGCGGCCCCGCTGCCAGCGCCGGCACTGTGTCCCCACACAGGGCTGGATGCTTTGGTGGATGCAGGAGTCTAGTGGTGAGTGCTTCTTTGCCTTAGGTGAAGTGTCAAAGGAAACTTAGAGAACCTGTCCCGGAGTGCATGGTTGGTACAGGCTAAAATGGAATGCTTTCCGTAGGAGTCGTAACTCGCACAGTGTCTTGCATCTTGTAAAGAGTTCATTCGTGTTGATCGAAGAAAAGGGCAAATCACAAAAGTCAAGACAGAGTTCCTGAAGAAAAAAAATACCGTCCTCATTGAAGACCTTGGATTCAGCCCCAGGAGGTAGAACTGAAGTATTTCTGGCAGGATCTGTGGTTGGGAGGTAAACAAGAGGAAAGGCTCAAAAGGTGGGAATTGTGTTGTGTGAAAAGGAAACAGTGGGGAGACCAGTCTGAATGGAACAAGAACAATAATGAGTAATAGTTGCATATAAAGGTAGTTAGGGTAGAGAAGTGAGGCGTTTTTATGGATGTCTTGAAAACTTGGCCGAGAAAGAAAAGATTATGTAAGAGGCATTAGGCAGTCATTTTGGATTTCATTAGTAAGGGAGTAATATGAAGAAAGAGGTGCTTAAAGAATTAGCTTGGCAGCCTTTGTTTAGGATGGATTTGGAATGGTCCTTTCCTAAGAGAAGAATCATAGCATTTTAGAATTCAGAAGAACCTTAAAGATTATCTTGTGAAAGGGGCGCCTGGGTGGCTCAGTCGGTTGGGCATCCAACTTCGATTCAGGTCATGATCTCACGGTTCGTGGGTTTGAGCCCCGCCTCGGGCTCTGTGCTGACAGCTGGCTCAGAGCCTGGAGCCTGTTTCAGATTCTGTGTCTCCCTCTCTCTCTCTGACCCATCCCTGCTCACACTGTCTCTCTCTCTCTCAGAAATAAATAAAAAAACATTAAAAATTAAAAAAAAAAAAGATTATCTTGTGAAATAGATGACCTGTCTTACAGATTATTTTATAACTGAGGAAACTGAAACCCAGAGAAGCGAGATAATTTGCCCAAGGTCACTTGAAGGATTCATGTGTGCCACCCATTTTCTTTGTAAGCATTAGATGGACCCCACTGGACCCTCATAACTAAGTGCACAGCTTTTTGTTTGTTAAAGCTCTGATGAGTGAAACAGCTTCTATAATGGATTGCTTGATATTTGTTTATGCTTTAATGAGACTGAGTTTCGACAGGATGAACTGAAACCTCTGAAGAACAGATGAGGTGAGGGTTGTGGGATTAGGGAAAATAAGAGCACTTAGAGCCTGTAAATGGGGTCGGTTGTCCCTCTCTTCTAGGATTCAAAGACACCAGGTACCAAGAGAAGCTTTTCATTGCCAGCAGTGTTGGGATCTTCCTTACTCTGCATCTTAGCTCTGTGGTAGCCTTGCTTGTACCCCAGCTGGATACTGGTGTTTTCATGATAGAGAATTTCAGCTCTCTGTAGGGGCTAGTAATACAGACTCTGGAGCTAGACTTCATGAGTACAGATCCCGAATTTAAATTCTACCATTTTCGGGGTGCTTTCGTGGCTCAATCAGTTAGGCATCTGACTCTTTAATTTTGGCTCAGGTCATGATCTCACAGTTCCTGAGTTCGAGCCTCACTGTCAGGCTCTGTGCTGACAGTTCAGAGCCTGCTTGGGACTCTTTCTCTCTCTCTCTCTCACTCACTCTCCCCCGCTTGCGTCTTCTCTCTTTCTCAAAATAAACAAATTTTAAAATAAATAAATAAATTTCTATTTTCTAGCTGTGTAGCTGCAGGCAGATTGTTTATTCTCTTTGCCCTAATTTTCTTTTCTGGGAAATGGAGATAACAGCACTTATATCATAAGTTGTGAGGATTAAATATGTTAATGCATGTGAAATGCTTAGACCAGTGCCTAGCACATATTTAGCACTCAATAATTGTGTTGTTAGCATTGTTTCTTCCCGGCATAGAATAGGGGGTAGCTGGTAAGTTTTGTCAAGGATCTCTTGAGGAAAAGATTTATTTTAGGAGTCAGATCCTGGATCTACTTTATAATGAATATATGTATATCTAATTCTGTCTATGATAGGAAGGAAACATACGTATGTATTTGCTTTATAAATATTTATAGAGCACCTGCTGAGTGTAAGGTACTCTACCACACAATCAGGTAAGAAGGCTAAATGCTCTAAGAATGTATAGGTAAATGGTATGGCAAGAGAATATTACTGGGCAATAAAAAAAAGAATAAACCACAGATAAATGCAACAAGATAGATGAATCTCAAAAATATAGTGAGTAAAAGAAGTGAGGCCTGTAGAATATACACTGTATAACTCCATTTATAAGAATTTCAAAGACAGACAAAACAAATTTATGGTTAATAAATTTCTGGTTTATAGAAATCTGAGCAATGGTTGCTTATGGGAGAGGATTATTGACTTTGAAGGAACTTTCTGGAGTGATGTTAATATTTATAACTTGATTGGGATGGTGGTTATATGAGTGTTCATGTTTACAAAAACTCAGTTTTAAGATCTGTGCATTGCACCATATATAAATTTCACTGCAGTAAAACAAAATGATACGGGAGGTCAGGGGATGGAAAGCTTACTGCCACCTGGGATGGTCATAAAACCCATAATAAAAAAATGACAGCATTATAACATATATGAGAAATACTAAAATATTTATGCTATGGGGAAAGTTCAGCTGAAAGTTCAGTTTCCTGAGAGGAAGGCTGTAAAAATTGTTTGGCTCTTTAAGAAAAATAGATATAATAATTTATAGAACGGATTACATATTTGCCTAAAAATGTAGCATGAAAACAATGATATGTCATAAATGTAATGAGGTTAATTTTGTGGACTGTTCTAGCTTGATTATACACTAAATTCTTATGATTACTGTTTTCAGACGGTTGCTCATGTATCCAGTGATTTGATCCTCCTAATTAGCACCAACATTAGTCTTGACTATAATAATGACCATGGGAATCCATGAGAAATTTCTAAAGATTCTGATACATGTTGGTGAGCATGAGAATTCAATCAGAAATGACTTTAGCTTTTAGCAGATCTGCCCTGCTCTGCTCTTTGCATTTATTTACTGTCAGGCCTCACCTTCTGCCTCTGCTTATAAATTGTCTTTGCTAAAGGGAGACCCTAAGTATCCTGCACCTGAGCATCTCCACTACCATTCTACTGAAGCTTGGCTAAAACTTGAACTCTTCATCATCCCTTTGCTCACAAAACCATTTCCTCCTTCCTACTCTGTTACCTTTTTTTTTTTTTTTTTAAATAAGCTTCATGCCCAGCCTGGAGCCCAAACAACCTTGAATTCAAGACCTGAACTGAGATCAGGAGTCAGATGCCTAACCCACTGAGCCACTCAGGTGCCCCCCAATTACCTCATTTTTAGTGGTAACCTTATGCTCCTGGTTTTTTGACCAGCACCTGAGGAAAGCATAATACTTCAAGGATAGAGCTTTGCAAGAAACCCCAATTAGGAAGCAAGACGAACTAGCAAAACAGTATAGGAGTCAGAAGAATAGGATAGTGTTGATGGGAATGTTGAGGAAGTGGCTGGCTCAGTCAAAGCATGCACCTCTTGATCTTAGGGGGTTGTGAGCTCAAGCCCCCCATAAGGGATAGCGATTACTTAAAAATAAAGAAACTTTAAAAAAAGTAATTAGATAGTATTATGAATAATTATGGACTAACATTTAAAGACCTAGATGAAATGGTTAAATTACTAGAAAAACATTTTTTTAATGCCCAAAATTGAGAGTGCCAGATTGGCTTAATTGGTAGAGTGGATGACTCTTGATCTCGGTTGTAGTTGGGTGTAGAGATTCCTTAAAAAAAATCTTTAGAAAAAGAGGAACCCACAGAACTTGGAGAAAATCAAATAGAAGGAATTAAAATTTTCTAACCAAGAATAGAAAATTTCCTATCCAATGCAAACTTGACTGTAGCTATAATCCTGAAATAAAGGCATTGCCCTATTTTAATATTAAAGAGGTCAAGGAAACACAGTGGCTTTTTTTAGTTTTCCTGTACTATATAACAAATTATCCCAAACTCAGCACCTTAAAAACACAATAGTTTCTGAGGGTCTGGTATGCCAAGGCAGCTAAACTAGTGGTTCTGAGTCTCATGAGGTTGCAGTCCAGAAGTCAGCTGGGTTGGCACATATTTGAAGGAAGACCAGTCTCCAAGATGGCTGACTCACATGGCTGGCAAGTTGGTATTGGCAACTGAAGAACTCACCACAAGAAAAGCTCTCTGTCCTCCTATTTGCCTAAAAGCAGGACATAAATTTACATAGGTGTCCTTCCTCCCCTCTCTACCAGGAAGGACAAAGTTTATTCTCTGGAGACAACTTGAGACTCTTATCATCAGAGAAAGCCCTGACTAAATCTTCCTGACAAGCCTTACCCTGTTTGCGTGCTTTTCCTGGTAGCCTTCCATTACTAGCCTCTTCCCCTCACACACCTGTCCTCTTTGTTTTCGGCTGAAGATGATATTTAAGCTGAGTTATTTTTATTTAAAAAAAATTTTTTTTACGCTAAGTTTGAGATACCTTTCTGAGTTTGCTTTTCCCTGGGTATCTCTGCTGCTACACATGTTAGTAAACTCCTGTTTTCTCTTGTGAATCTGTAACTACAGAGGTGGCAGCCGAGAACTCAGAAAGGTAGAAGGAAAATTATTTTACCTCCCTACACTTTCACAGGTCAACCCTTTTCACTGTTGGTGGGGACTGCGCGAGGGCATGAGAAATGCAGAGGGAACTACCACAGCCAAGGAACGAGTTCAGATGCTCTCAGAGGCCAGGCCATCACATAAACAAATACCAGCTGTGACAGGAAGATGTAGGGAGTAGTGGGGATTGCTCTCTGAATACTCATTATCTACAGGAACTTATGAAGGCTGGTCAACTGATTATCATACAGTTTTCAAGCATCTGAAATTTGTTTTTCTTAAAGTAAACTTCAGTTTTTTACAATGTTGGCAAACTAACTCAGTTACAGAAGAAGGCATTTAAAAAGGTCATCCCTGGGAGAATGAACCTCCCTGCGGACTGCATATAGTTTGGCAGTTGCCAGTTTGTGACTTCTGATCTACTTTTTCTATTATACAGATGAGGAAAATGAGGCCCATGAAAGCTAAAATGACCAAAGGTCATGTATCTTGTGAATGACCGAACTGGAATTAGGCTACAGGTCTCTAGCATCTCCATTAAAACATAATGACTAAATTTTTAAAAGTAAATGTAACTCAAGGCATAAACAGCCAGTGCCTTCTAGGTGGTTAACTCATTGGTTCTCAACCCTCCTGCATGGAATCACCTGATATGTTTCTTAAATTACAAATTCCTCAGCCCCACCCATCATCTTTCAGTTTCAGTTAGGCCAGACTAGGACTTAGATACCAGTTTTTTTAAACTTCCAAGTTGATTCTGATGTGCAGCCAAGATTGAGACCAGAAGGTTAACTGTTGTGAGAGACATATTTACTTGCCATATGGTGACAGCCCCTAACTACTTAAGATACTTAAAGAAGGCTTGAAGGAATGTCAAGGAAGTCCTATGTAGCTGACAGAATATGTTTCATTAAAGCAGTAAAGTCATATAGGCTGGATGAAGTTTACAGGCAATTTCTGCTTATTAGCAATTATCATACCCAAGTTTTGATTTACACAACCAACCATATCGTAGGTGATTTTGCAGACATTTAGATTATCTAAATATGTTGACACCACAGCCACATATACCAGTATTCCTATATCCCAACCCTTGTAAGTTCTGTGAACACTGCATATACTTTTTGTTCACTCTGTGTGAGAAATTTACAAAAATAATGACATATTTGAAGAGGAAGTGAGACGTTCTTACTGCTGTTAAGGATTCTTCATTACATTATATGATGACTTATATGGCCTTTTTTCTATAATTACAGTTTAAGAGTGGGGTTTGGTGGTTGTTTCCTGTTTAACATTTATAAATTAAATGTTAATTTGACAGTCCAAGATAAAGGTTTCAAGCCTTATCTATGATATCAAGCCAAGACCATGAATGACAGGAAATATTGTCACTTACTTAAATCTACATTGCAGTTCCCATTCTACTGTGCAATTCTGCCCTGTACATTGGTTTCCCCAGTATCGTCTGAATTTATTTGAAAACTCAAGAATTTGAATTCAGAAGAAAGTCACTGCTCAGAAATGAGTGTTAGATTACATTGGTTGTATTGAAAGTCTTTTAAATTTTGTAGTAATTCCAAGGGGTGCCTGAGTGTGTCAGTCACTTAAGCATCTGACTCTTGATATCTGCCCAGGTCATGATCTCGCTGTGGTGAGATCAAGCTCTGTGTCAGGCTGACCATGGAGCCTGCTTGGGATTCTCTCTTACTCTCTCAAATAAATAAATAAGCTTTAACAAAAAAATTTTGTGGTAAATTTAAAATATCTAGAACATTTAGTACAAAGTGAAAAATACAGAGTTAGAAATAACCTTCCATAAATGGGGCTTAGGTCCCAGCTCTGCCACTAGGTGACCTTGGGAAAGTTATTTAATAGCTTTGATCTTCAGTTTCTACATTTGTAAAGCAAGTGTGTTGAGTTTAATGCACATAATGTGCCTAGCATATGAGTCACTCAATAAGTGGTAATGGAGCCACAAGTTGAGTAGACCTTTAGTTTTCTCCTTGGTCTTAAAGCATTTGAGACTCGAAAAATAGCAAGAACAAAAGTACATAAGGTAAGAAACTTCACGGTACCATGGACACATAGAAACAGTTTGGTGTTCCTGAAGGAAAAGTACAAAGCAGAGAATGGCTAGAGAGAAGGCTGGAAAGGTCATTCTAAAATATGGAAAGGAGGACCTTGTGTACCATGCTTAAGAACTTGAATTCTGTGCTATATGCAGTGGAGAGCCAGAGTTTTTTAACGGAAATATAAGGTCATATTTATATTCATGTGTTAGACACCACTGGAATGTAAAATTCTATACTATATGCAGTGGAGAGCCAAAGTTTTTTAACGGAAATATAAGGTCATATTTATATTCACGTGTTAAACACCACTGGAATGTAAAGGACAGTTTAGAGGGACGAAGAAGCAAGAAGATAGGCTAGTTGGCCATAGAAATATATATTTTTTTAAGTTTATTTATTTGAGAGAGGCAGAGACAGCTTGAGCTGGGGAGGATCAGAGAGAATCCCAAGCAAGCTATGCACTACCAGCACAGAGCCCAACATGGGGCTAGAATTCACGAAACCAAGATCATGACCTGAGCCAAAACCAAGAGTCTAACACTTAACTGACTAAGCCACCCAGGTGCCCCAACAGAGAAATAGTCTACACAGAGATAATGAAGGCCCAGTTTAGGGTGGTAGGAGAGGAAAAGAGGAAGATGAGCAAATCTGAGAAATATTTAAGAGGTAGGGCTTAATTCATCAGGAAGACAGATAAGTTGGGGATGATTCCTAGGTTTCTGGTTTGCTGAGTAGGTAAATGACAGAAAACTAAGAAAATTTAGGAGCGGGAAGATAATTGAACTCAATTTTCAACACATTGATTTGAAAGGTCCAAATGGGTGCCTTTCATAAGCCCTTTCATAAGCAGAACATTGGAGCCTGCAGCCTAGGGAAAGGTCAAGCCTGAAGATGCAGAGTTGGGAGCCATTGAGTGTTGTCAGACCAGTGAGAGTTGATGAGATCGTCCAAGGAAAGCAGAATGGAAAGAATTTTAATAAGCCATTGACTGTTAGAATATTGAATATCTATGGGGCGCCTGGGTGGCTTAGTCGGTTAAGCGTCCAACTTTCGCTTAGGTCATGATCTCGCGGTTCGTGGGTTCAAGCCCCGCGTCGGGCTCTGTGCTGACTGCCAGCTCAGAGCCTGGAGCCTGTTTCAGTCTGTGACTCCCTCTCTCTCTGACCCTCCCCTGCTCACGTTGTCTCTCTTTCTCCTAGAAATAAATAAAAATATTTAAAAAAAAAAAAAGAATATTGAATATCTAGGTAAGTGGAGAAGATAAGAACCTAACAAGAGAATGGAAGAGGACCAATCATAGAAATAGAACTGAGAGAAGATTAAGTTGGTATCACCAAGTCAAATACAGTATTTAACATAAACCAATCTTTCCAGTATAACATTTAGGAGTTTCCCTCTGAGAATGATGACGTTTTGGGGTGGGGTTCGTGGGGCCTGGAGCTGAAGGCCAAGAAAAAATTCTTAAAGTCTTTGGTGCAAAAAGGTGATTTTATTAAAGCATGGGACAGGGCCCGGGGGCATAAAGAACTGCATTGTAAGTGTGGGGGTTACCATTTTATGGAGTTGGGGGAGAGAGAGTTTCCAAAGAGACTTTCTGGAGGCCTAGCTATTGTCAACCTAAGGTTTTTCTCACTAGCAAAGCATTAAGACTGTAGGGAGTTCCTGGACTTTAGACTATGTTGGGATTGCCTTTTTCTGGCAAGCTGGTGGGGACTCTTATCAGTTTAACCACTTGTTTTTTTGTCCGCTCCTGTTTTGGGGGTAGCCTGGAGTGTCCAAGGAATATCATACATGTCCCACCTGGGGGCGGGTGGGGAGTGGTGCTGTTAGCCTGCACTTTGCCTTCAGCTTGCCCCATGCTCCTTCATCAGGAGTGGAAGGTCTTCAGGGTTGGAAACCTTGCATTCTCTTTCCATTCTGAACAGTTCATTTCTACTGTTACTGTTCACCAAAGCCAAGAAGGATAAAATGGTGTCAAATACAGCGAGTGATCCAAGGAGTTAGACTGGATTTGGCAGTTTGAGAGCCGTTGCAGTAGAGGGGGAGGAAAAGCCAGATTGTGGTGGGTTGAAAGCGAGTGGGAAGTGAGAGAATAGAGAAAGCCAAGATACTTATCTCAGAAGGAAAGGAGAAAGACGAGGGTAGTTTCTTTTGGGGGTAGAGTTCTTTTTAGATTGATTGTTTTGCTACAACTTTGCCTCACTTTTCAGCTGATATTTTATTGTCAGTTAATATGTGCATGTGTGTAGTGTTTTTAGGTTCTATATACATATACAAATGTGTACTATTTTATTTTATTATTTTTCAAAATGTTTTATATATTTCTGAGAGAGAGGGAGACAGTGTGACCAGGGGAGGGTGAGAGAGAGAGGAAGACACAGAATCTGAAACAGGCTCCAGGCTCTGAGCTAGCTGCCAGCACAGAGCCCGATGCAGGGCTCGAACTCACAAACTGAGAGATCATTACCTGAGTCGAAGTCAGACACTTAACCAACTGAGCCACTCAGGCACCCCATATGTGTACTACTTTAACATGAAGTAACAGGGAAAAAAAAAAAAAACCTTAAAAAAAAATTTTAGTGTTTATTTATTTTTGAGAGAGACAGTGTGAGCGGGGGAGGGGCATAGAGGGAGATACAAAATCTGAAGCAGGCTGCAGGCTCTGAGCTGTCAGCATAGAGCCTGATGTGGGACTCCATGATCCGAGTGATAATGACCTGAACCAAAGTCGGACGCTTAACTAACTGAGCCACCCAGGCACCACAGAAAAAGGAAAAAAAAACTTTTAAAAGAAATTACAGTATTACATTGAGCCTATTATCTGCTCTGTAATATATTTTGATTAGGGCCATTTAGTGAATTGCTCTTGATTGTCTTTCACTTTCCTTCCCTATTTCTCTCACTCTAGGGGTCAGCCTCAGCTCACCATCTAAGGGCTTTTTGAGCCTTATTGGTTACCTCCCCATTCTCTCTCACAGACATTTCCCCTAATAAAAAAAATATCTTGCATGTTTAATCTCGTTTTGGCATCAGCTTCTTGGAGAACTCCAACTAAGCTTCAGAAATGTTTAAATATAATATACTTTTGGGTTAGTTATAGGGTTAGCATGACACAATCGACTGTCTTTTTTTGTGTTTTGCTTTTTTTTTTTTAAATAAAAATTTACTCTTTGGAAAGTGTTTCTAAATGATTCTATTACAAACATAATTTGCAGGAAAAAAAACATAATTTGCAGATACTGAGAGAACTAGTTTTTGCCTTCCTATTTACTGTCTTTTGTACATACTATGATTTGAAGAAATAGAATCTTAGAATTTTTAGCATGAAAAAATTTTAATCCAGCAGTTTTGGAATGCAAAGAAGAATTAAAGCATAGTCAACTGCCTGGCTGGTGGACCACATCCAACCTGTGATTTAACCTTCAATGTAACTAAGCTCAAATAAGCTAAGTTATGGGACAGAAGAGAAAATTAACGTTTATTCAGGACAAGTATATGGGATAGGGAAGGAGTTGGAATGTTAGAATCAGAACTCTAAGGCTAATGTACTCCAAACCTACACCACTAAGCCAAGCTTCAGAATACCCAGTGGGGTATTTTTTTTGGATTGAAAAAAGAGAAGTAAACAATGTCAATTAAAAGTCCAAGACTAAGGGGCACCTGGCTGGCTTAGTCACTGGAGCATGCAGCTCTTGATCTCAGGGTTGTGAATTCAAGTCCCACATTGGGTGTAGATATCACAGTCTTAAAAACACCACCACCACCACCAAAAAAATAATGTTTAAGACTGAAAGACCTGAAGACCCACGTCCAAAATTACTTTGGTCAGCCACTGTCCCCTCTAGACATCTGCTTTCACATTATGGGGCTACGGAATTAGAGAACAGTCCCCAAGACAGCCCTCAGTTTTGATAATTTTGCCAGGATTCACAGAACTTATTGAAATGTGTTATACCCTTAGTTATGATTTATTGCAATAAAAGTGTTGAGATTAAAGTGAGCCAAGGGAAGAGATACATGTTGCAGAGTCCAGGAGGGCTCCAAATGGAGAGCTCCCAGTTGTCTCTTTCTTGGACAGTGTAGACCCCTCCTGGCAACAAGACGTGACAGTATGCATGGAATATTGCCAAGTAAGAAAACTTACTTGATCTTTGATATCCATAGTGTTTGTTTTTTTGTTTTTTAAATATTTATTTTTGAGAGAGAGAGTATGAGCAGGGGAGGGGCAGAGAGAGAGGAAGACAGAATCTGAAGCAGGCTCCAGGCTTAAAGCTATGGGCACAGAGCCTGATGCGGGCCTCAAACCCTTGAACAAGATTATGACCTGAGCTGAAGTCAGAGACTCAACTGACTGAGCTACCCAGGTCCCCCGATATCCATTTGTTTTTACTGGGGCTCTGTCAAATAGATACTGTCAGCTGCTCTGTGGCTGACCTCAGTCTCCAGCCCCTTGAGTGGTCAAACTGATAACACATGACCCAAAGCCCCCACAATAAATTACATTATTAGACTATCTGATGTGACCCAAGACCCTGATATCAGCAGGACATTTCACAGGCTTAGAGATTACCTCCCAGGAGCAGAGGACAAAGGCCAAGCCTCTCTTTGAGCAAAATTGTTTACTACACAGGGCCATTGATATTTTATTTTAACCTAGATAATACCTATCTCATAGTACATTTGTGAAGATTGAATAAGGCATTGGATTAAAAATTGCTCTGATCTCAGGGTCTTCCAAGGTTATATGTAGCCAGTAATGGTGGAGCTGAGACTTGAACTCAGGACTTTCTAATCCCAAAGCTGATAGTATTTTTCTGTTGTGTTTATCTGTGTTATTTAAAACTGCAAATAAAAGTGGAATAAAATGTGTTTATTCTGTTTGACATTTAAAATATCAGTGGCTTTCAGTAGAATATTGGAGGCTGCCACCAAAGTCATATTATAGAGAATTAAGGAGTGATAAGAAAATGGAGAAAGTTGAGTATTACACTGCTATTCTAAAAGTTTTGTCAAAGGTAAGGGGAAGTGAGGATGAAACTGGAGGGGATCCAAGATCGAATTGTAGGTTTTGGGGCACCTGGCTGGCTCAGTCAGTAGAGTGGGTGACTCTTGATCTTGGGGTCCTGAGTTTGAACCTCATGTTGGGCATAGAGATTACTTTTTTTAAAATAATGAAGAGAGTAGCTTTTGATATTTTTTTTTAAAGATGAGAGCCTTTTGAACATGGACCATACAGTGACTGTACTAGTCTCTACGAATGTTCTCTCATTTAAGTCTCACTTGCACTGAACTAGAAGCTGTGTTTTGCTGTAAAACTGAAGATTGAGTAAGCTTCCCTAGTTTTCACACTGTTTTAAAAAACCAAGATTCAGAAAGGTTATGCAATATTGGTAGTAAAATGGAATAAAAAAAAGAGTGTCTGTTGCATAGGATTGTTATAAGGATTTAATGGGACAGTCCTCTGAAAAAGTAAGATGTCAGCTTTGGAGCATTTCTCTTTAGGAGCCCCAAACCCTCTTAACGGTGCTTGCCACATAGTGAGCTACTCAGTACTGAAGTGTATTTTTAAATTCTCCTCAGTAAAAATGGGTTTCATGGACTTTGGAGGCAAGCTATAGAATGATTTTTATTTCTTAAATTTTTCAAAACTGCTTTTTTCCTAGACATTTAATTGTCACATTGGAAATAAAGTTTAAATCTATATTTATTCTTGCCTAATTGAAGTAATAATTCTACACTAACTTTTTTTTCACTCACTAGCATGCCTGGGTGACCCAGTCAGTTAAGCATTTGACTCTTAATTTCTGCTCAGGTCAGGATATGGTGAGGTTGAGGTCAAACCCGCATTGGGCTCTGTGCTAATGGCACAGAGCCTACTTGGGAGTTTCTCATTCTCCAGCGCTGTCTCTTCTCTGCCTCCCTCCCAAGCCCTCCCCCCCATTCCCTCCCTCAAAATAAGTAATGATTCTTTTTTTTTTTTTTTTGAGACAGAGTGAGACACAGTGCAAGCAGGGGAGGGGCAGAGAGAGAAGGAGACACAGAATCTGTTTGGGTTTTTTTAAATGTTCTTTATTTCTGAGAGAGAGAGAGAGAGAGACAGCGTGAGCAGGGGAGGGTCAGAGAGAGAGGGAGACACGGAATCTGAAACAGGCTCCAGGCTCTGAGCTGGCTGTCAGCACAGAGCCCAACACGGGGCTCAAACCCACGAACCTTGAGATCATGACCTGAGCGGAAGTCGGACGCCTAACCGACTGAGCCACCCAAGCGCCCTGTAATCATTCTTTTTAACAGATATTTTTACTCACTAACTTTTAGGTGTTATAGTTTCTTTTTTTGCTTTATGTTTCATGCATTCTTTTTTGCTTTGTTTTTTCTTTTTAACTCTAGAAATAAATAGCCACCATGTCGAGCAAAAAGGCAAAGACCAAGACCACCAAGAAGCGCCCCCAGCGCGCAACATCCAACGTGTTCGCTATGTTTGACCAGTCACAGATTCAGGAATTCAAAGAGGCCTTCAACATGATTGATCAGAACAGAGATGGTTTCATTGACAAGGAAGATTTGCATGATATGCTTGCTTCTCTAGGTAGACTTTTATATCCTTTATATGCCCACTTCCCCAAAATAATAATTGTGAATTATTTCTTGTGTGATGTGTAAGCATTCCTCAAAGGCTTATTGAGAGACATCTGGGTGGGAAGTGCCATGTTGGGGTTGGATAGTCATAAGAGGATTTTATTTATAATTTTTTTTTATAATTGAAAAAAAGAAAATTTAAAGATACAAGACTTAAAGCAAACATAAACTGCCCTCTGGTTGTATGGGCACACTGCCTGGTTGTATGGATTTTACTTTATTATTCCTTGTACGATTTTGTTGTTTGTTGTGATCTTAAAAAGAAGGATGGGAGGGAAGGTCTTCCATGTTTTACCCCAAGTCAGCAGGGATTTTTCCAGTTGGAAATGGCAAACGTAGGAGTTCTCTATAGACTGGACAGGGAAGGGGGTGCAGGTCACAGATGGTCTACAGTTAGGCTTTGCACTCTGAAGTTTTCCCATGCTTGACTGTTAGCCAGAAAGGGCAGTTCAGGGGCCAGAGGGCAAAGAGTGATGTTGTTTTCTCTTCCTCTTAGTAACCACAACACAATTTTGTTCCTCTATTTTATTTTTTTCTGACATTGTTTTGAAAAAAAAATTTTTTTTTTTTATGTTTTATTTATTTCTAAGAGAGAGAGAGACCAGAGACAGCGTGAGCAGGGGAGGGTCAGAGAGAGGGAGTCACAGACTGAAACAGGCTCCAGGCTCTGAGTTGGCAGTCAGCACAGACTCCGGTGTGGGGCTCGAACCCACGAACCGCGAGGTCATGACCTAAGCGAAAGTCGGACGCTTAACCGACTAAGCCATCCAGGCGCCCCTGAAAAAAATTTTTTTAACATTTTATTTTTAAGTAATCTCTGCCCAACATGGGACTTGAACTCATGACTCCCAAATCAAGAGTTGCATGCTCAAAAATAAAAGTTGCATGCTCTATTGACTGAGCCATCCAGGTGCCCCTATTGTGAAAATTTTTAAGCCTGCAAAAAGTTGAAAGATCAGTGTAATGAACATGCATACATCCTTTACCTAGATGCACCAGTTGTTAACATTTTGCAACATTTTCTTTATTCAGGGTGAGAGTAGAATCAGGATACTGAACTAAGTTGTTGCCTTGGAAGTAGGTTGGATCCAGTGTTTTTCATACTCAGAACGGCTAACTAAGTGTGAGCTTTTGGGCACATCACTACTGAAGAAGGCTGCAGAGGAAAATTGAGGGACTTAGTTGTAATACAAAGATTGAACACTCAAGCCTGTATCCTCTTATAATAGATGCTCAATTAATTTTTGTTGGATTAATGAGGGATGGTAGAGTAAGAGGCTGACTTTGGGGCCTTCCATTTTGGGGAGGTCCATGCCTTTAAAGATACGTATTTATTTATCTTTCAAATCAAATTATATTGGATGCCTTGAGTGGGTTCATAGGTGCTTAGCCTAAACCAATTCATTTTATTTATTTATTTTTTTTTAATATTTTTATTTATTTCTAGGAGAGAGAGAGAGAGACAGCGTGAGCAGGGGAGGGTCAGAGAGAGAGGGAGATACAGACTCTGAAATAGGCTCCAGGCTCTGAGCTGGCAGTCAGCACAGAGCCCGACGCGGGGCTCGAACCCACAAACCGCGAGATCATGACCCAAGCGAAAGTCGGACGCTTAACCGATTAAGCCACCCAAACCAATTCATTTTAAATCACTGTGTCTTTCTTATTCTCTTGACACCTTTGGGTTAGACTTTTACCCCAAAAAATTGGGGCAAGAGAGTTGAATTAAATTTGAAGGCAGAAAAGTAGATCTTTGTAGCTTCTTTCACTTATTCAGTGAATCTTAAATTAATTTTGGGCTAATTTTTGTATTGGTATGTTGAATAGGTGTAATGAGTGAGACAGGTAATATAAATGCCAGCTTGCATTTATATTTCACCCGAACTCCCAGGATGAAAACTACATATGAACCACAGTTCTAGATTTGATTATCGTTAGCACGTAGTTTGGTATAATATTCAGATGCTTCCTTAGATATGAGTATCTAACTTAAGATATTCTTTTCATAGAGAATCATTACAAATAATGTTGGGAGGGACTTTTCAGATACCAAGTTTACCCAGTCCATGTTACAGATCAAAGAAAGTAACCCTAGACAACCGCCTCCTTTTCTCAGGTCACAAAGCTAGTGACAGAACTGGGATTCAAACCCATAATTCTAGACCCTTCCTTCTTTCACGGCTATTTTTCCTATACCATGGGGGGACCTCACAAATACCTGGGCAAAGAAGAGCCCTTTGTTATTCCTACCATGACTGGCTCTTCCAGGGGACTTTTTCTAACTTCAAAGGAAGGGTCAGGGGAATCTCCCTCCATGGGGAGAAGTGTTCTCAGTGGGAACTGAGATTAAGATTTCCCATTATGAACAGTGCTTAACTAGTTCCACCATATGAGTGAATAGCATTTGCATATATGTCTGGCCACTGAATAATAGACACTATTGTTCAAAATGAGCTCAGCCATTGAGCTAAGCCAACCTAGTAGTTTCAGCTTAAATGACCAACTTATAAATAAAATGTTTGAAGATTCTAATTTATGGGCAACTGTACCACAAATGGAAATATGAATATTTCGGGACACCTGGGTGGCTCAGTCGGGTAAGCATCCGACTTCAGCTCAGGTCATGATCTCATGGTTCATGAGTTCGAGCCCCACATCGGGCTCTCTGCTGTCAGCGCCGAGCCCACTTCAGATCCTCTGTCCCCCATCCTCCCTGCCTCTTTCTCAAAAATAAATAAACATTAAAAAAAAAAGAAATATGAATATTTCAAATTTTTAAACAACTGGCATTGAAATGCCCTGATGGGCCTTTAACATTTAAGATATAAACCTGTGGCATTACCTGGTTCATGGTTTCAGGTGCTTGGTTTTCGTTTTTTGTTTTTTAAGAGAGAGAGGGATGCCAGCATGTAAGCAGGGGAGGGGCAGAGGGAGAGGGAGAAAGAAAGAATCCCAGGCAGGCGCCACACCTAGCGCAGAGCCTGACACAGGGTTGATCTCACCACTGTGAGAGCAAGACCTGAGCCAAAAATCAAGTCCGATGCCTACCTAACTGAGCGACCCAAGCACCCCTTTGGTGCTTATTTTTGATGAAAAATAGTGAAGGAAAAGTTACAGAAAGTATTGATGAATGAAAAACATTCAACCTAAGCCCACAGTATGTTTTTTTTTTAATAATTTATTTATTTTTGAGACAGAGAGAGACAGCATGAGTGGTGGAGGGGCAGAGACAGAGGGAGACATAGAATCTGAAACAGGCTCCAGGCTCTGAGCTGTCAGCACAGAGCCTGATGCTGGGCTCGAACCCATGAACCGTGAGATCCGACCTGAGCCGAAGTAGGACGCTTAACCAACTGAGCCACCCAGGTGCCCCAGCCCACAATATGTTTTTATAGAATGATGTATCAAAGTTTTTTTTATGTTGTCAAAAATTTGTCTTTTTAAAATGTTCTTAATGCAAGTTAACTGAAAAAATAGTTTCATGTGATGATGTGACTTAAAAGTATTTTGGGGAGCATAACACTAACAAAATAATTATGTGTAGAAGTCAGTTCTTTGTCCTTAAATGTTAAAATGTGAAATTTTCTAGGGAAGAATCCAACCGATGCATACCTTGATGCCATGATGAATGAGGCTCCGGGACCCATCAATTTCACCATGTTTCTCACCATGTTTGGTGAGAAGTTAAACGGCACAGATCCGGAAGATGTCATCCGAAATGCTTTTGCTTGCTTTGATGAAGAAGCAACTGGTGAGTGTTCTTTGTTCATGCCCACCCTCACTCCGGACTCTATGGAATACTTTTTAGGAAATGAAAAAACTGAGTAAAATATAACTATTTATTTTTTATTTAAGTTCATTTATTTTGAGAGAGGGAAAGAGTGCAATCAAGACAGGTGCAGAGAGAAAGGGAGAGGATCCCAAGCAGGCCCCACACTGTCAGCACAGAGCCTCACATGGGGCTCAAACCCACAAACCACAAGATCATGACCTGGTCTGACGTCGGACGCTTAACTGACTGAGCCACCAAGGCGCCCCATTTTTTTTGAGTAAACTATAACTTAAAAAGAAATGAATAAACTATCATTTATAGTATGACCGAGAATGGGTAGGTCACAGGTATGTAGGTCATAAAGCTCCCCAATTTTTGGTGTCTTTGAATTTGGTTCTAAGCCTCCTGAAAGCCAAATGGAGAATTGTCTATTAAACAGTTTTTCTTAAGACAATGAAAACTACTTCTTCAAGAGACTGTCAATCTCTCCAAAAATTATAGTTAACTAACTTGAAAAATTAAAAATGGTTTTTCTCTCGCTTTAAATCACGTAAAGCCTAGTTATTCACATTTTCTTACTCCTCTCATTTTCTCCTTCTCCAGTAACCCTCTCCTCAGCCACCCACACACCTCCTCAGATGCACCTTGCACCCTTCTTCCTGCTTCTCTCTCCAGAACTGTCACAGCTGCTCTGCCCCTCTAGCACATTTGGTCTTGGCGGCACTATCCATTTTTCTGGGCAGCTGCCTTTTTATTTTCCTTTACATCTCTGAAATTCAGAGGGTTTTTTTCCTCCTCTAGAGAAAAATTTTCTTCAAATTAATTGTGTAAGCATTATAACCTATTAACCTAGCCTTTAAAATGAAAGAACTCTCGGGGCGCCTGGGTGGCTCAGTCAGTTAAACATCCAGCTTCGGCTCAGGTCATGATCTCACAGTTCATGTGTTCAAGTCCCTCATCGGGCTCTGTGCTGACAGCTCAGAGCCTGGAGCCTGTCTTCAGATTCTGTGTCTCCCTCTCTCTCTGACTCTCCCCTCCTTGCGCGGTCTCTCTCTGACTCACAAAAATAAATAAAAAACATTAAAAACAATTAAAACTAAAGAACTCTCAACGTAATAGGCAAACAATGATGTAGTTACATAATTGCCTTAGTTTGCTAGTTATTTTGTTCACATAAACTTGGATATTCTGAAATATTTCCTAACACTGACCTATCTTAGAAATGAACCATTCAGTGCCAGGAAGTGTTCGTGACTCCCCTCTTTCTACTGCCAGGCACCATCCAGGAAGACTACCTGAGGGAGCTGCTGACAACGATGGGAGACCGGTTTACGGATGAGGAGGTGGATGAGCTGTACAGAGAAGCGCCTATCGACAAAAAGGGGAATTTCAATTACATTGAGTTCACGCGCATCCTTAAACATGGAGCAAAAGACAAAGATGATTGAAAGAACTTCAGCTAAAACCTTTCAGTTGCTTTGTTTTCCTCTGTTTTATCTCCTAGACACTGTCCCCCACACGCATAGACCTGTTGCATGCAACTTAGTTTCACGGCTTTGCCTCTTTTTTTGATGTATTTATTCTAGACCTTTCTGCCACTTAGCACTTGTATAATCACACTGCAAATGGGGTTGAGGTTGTAAATTGTGCTGAAAAAGAGATTGCGAATAAAAATCAACAAATGTGAAAGCCCAGGAAAATATATCCGGTATTTCTGGTTTTGCTGGATTTTTACATTTTTATATAATAAAAACACTATTTTGAAATAAAGATTATGCTGACTCAAATGGAATATAATGGAGAGTTAAATAAATGGTAGGTGGGGGCAGTCATTTTTTTTTTCCTCCAGATTTTCAACTTCACATATTTCACATTTCATGGTAAAGCCAATTTTTCAGTTACATGGGACAATGTTCTTCAGAACTTTTAAGTACAACAAATTAACATCATTATGCAGTAAAAACTAGTTATACCTTTGTGTTTTTAATGCTTTTAGTAAGTCAGATGTTTATTGAATGATAAATATAGAATGTATCTGAGAAAACATTTAACCGTTGATGGATCTTAGAGCCTAAGAAGATTCTGAAGGATAGTTACTGTTAACATTTACCATGTGTGAAGCACTGCACACAGATGATTTTCACTGACTCTTCCCAACAATCTTGTGAGATAGATTTCTATTAGTGCTGTGTTTCAGGTGGGATAACTGAGTTCTGCATAGTTGAGTGATTGATCAGTCACTTATAGTGAGAGGTGAGATTCCAACCTGGGTGCCTAACTCCAGAGTTTATAGTCCTGGAGCCACTCTGTGCTGTCTCTGCAAAAAGCCTCAAATGCTTAAAAGGTGAAGACATTTCTATTACATTCTAACATAATTTTGTAGTCATTGAAATTTAAAATAATTTACAGAAGTTGATTATTTGAACAGAATTTCAGAAAAGTATCCAGTTAAAAACTAGAAGATGAGATTTTAAGCAATACTATGTTTGAAGGCAGTTCATGTGGTATATAAACTAGGCTCTATGCAAGGACTAAAAAACAGACATGGCTGCTACGGAACTCATTTAAAATCCTCAAAGCCAGGTGGTATGAACAATAGAGAGAAAGCTAAGACACTAGGTTTTTCCAGTCTTGTTCAATACCTCTCCTTCTCTTAGAAGTGTCATTTTGGTTTTTTTATCTACTAGAAATCAATGCATTTACATAACATATTATTTGCTGCCAATTATTCTGGCTTCCTTTCTATCCTCTTTAAAATGAGCAGACGGGGCGCCTGGGTGGCTTAGTTGGTTGAGCGTCCGACTTTCGCTTAGGTCATGATCTCGCGGTTCATGGGTTCGAGCCCCGCGTCGGGCTCTGTGCTGACTGCCAGCTCAGAGCCTGGAGCCTGTTTCAGAGTCTGTGTCTCCCTCTCTCTCTGACCCTCCCCTGCTCACGCTGTCTCTCTCTCTCCTAGAAATAAAATAAAATTTAAAAAAAAAAAAAATGAGCAGACAGTTTCACTGTCATGGTCTAGTATAGTGCTCCATACTTCATGAAAGCATTCACATTTGCCATCTGATCCTCACAGCACACGAGGTAGATAGGACAAATGTTATTCCTGCCTTTTTTAGGAGAGCTGAAGTCTAGAAAAGCCAAAGCACCTGTCCAAGCTTAAAGTCACGATGCAGTATCAAGCCAGGTGGAGAATCGCTATATGCTTTAGGGAAGGGGAAATTCTACAGAGATAATCTTGATCATCATTAAACCAGTATTTATCAGTCACCTGTTACATGCCAGGTGCTTTCTTTTTTTTTTTTAATTTTTTTTTTAACATTTTTGAGAGAGACATGAGTGGGGGAGGGAAGGAGAGAGAGGGAGACAGAGAACCCAAAGCAGACTCCAAGCTCTTCAGCTCTCAGCGCAGAGCCCCACACAGGGCTCAAACCCATAAACCGTGAGATCATGACCTGAGCCGAAGTTGGATGCTAAACTGACTGAGCCACCCATGTGCCCCTAACAGGTAACGTTCTAAATTTCGGGGGAGAGGGCAGGAACTAGGGGACAGGACAGACCAGGATGATGCCCTCTATGGGGCTCAGGTTCACTGGTGAGAGGCAGGATCAGTAAGCCATATCACATTAGTGCTGTGGGACAAAGAACAGAGCAAGTATGGCGGAGGGCCTCTGAGAAGTGACATTAAACAGATCTGCATGACAAGAAAGAGGTCCCCTCTTTTCTTTGCACTCACGAAGCTCCTTTCAGGGCACACTGTAGCAGGAGCATTGGGAGAGCACAGGAGAAGGACATGAGGGTGGTATTTCCTGTTCAGTGTGGAATCCTAGGGCTTTGGGCAGGGAGGAAATGTGAGATTCTTAAAAACTTAACCTTGCTGCTGAGTACAGAAAGGAGGGGCAAGGGCTGCCTAAGTGGCTCAGTTGGTTAACGGTTGGACTTTTGATCTCAGTTTGGGTCATGATCTCAGAGTCTTGAGTTCAAGCCCTACATTGGACTCCACACTGGGTGTGAAACCTACCTTAAAAAAAAAAAAAAACAGAAAAGAGGGGCAAGAGTAGAAACAAAAACAGTAAGGCTTCCGGTTAGGAGACTACCCACTGTCATCCAGGTAAGACACAGAGGTGACTGGGATTCCAGAAATAGTAGAAGAGGTGGTTGTAAAATGCCTCTCCTTGTCTATTTCCTCTGCTTCATCTCTACCTTGTTGCTGTCTCTCTGATAATTATTCTAAGTGCCATCAAGTTTTTAAAAAATTAGTTGTTCTTAGGGCACCTTGGGTGGCTCAGTCGGTTGAGCATCCAACTTCGGCTCAGGTCATGATCTCACGGTCTGTGGGTTTGAGCCCCACATCTGAGCTGTCAGCACAGAGCCTGGAGACTGCTTCGGATTCTGTGTCTCCCTCTCTCCGCCCCCACCCCCACCCCCTCATGCTCTGTCTCTCTCCATCTCTCAAAAATAAACATTAAAAAAATTAGTTGTTCTTAATATCTTATGTTGACCTGCTTATCTCATTCTGTTTCCTATAGTATCCATAAAGAGAGTTGTGGAGTCCAGTAATATAAGGCACCTAGGTTAGGACTTTGTTCCCTTCTGGTGTCCAATAAATAAATGAAAACTCTTTATTCAATATCATTCTCTTTTTTGAGAGCCAAATAGTGATAATCTCAAGTTGACAATTGATCTTCTGGCTGTTACACTGGGGATGTATGTGTGTGTGTTTATGTGTGTGTAATCATGCAGTGGAAATTGTGCTGAATGTTTACTATGTGCTAACCATGTTACCCTACTGCCCTCTGAGGTAGATACTGTATTTGTATTACCCCTGTTCTAAAAATGAAGCACTGAGGAACAGAGAAGTAGCTTACCAAGGTTACACAGCTGGTGGGCAATGGGGCTGTTACTTGAATTCTGGCAGTCTAATTCTAGAACCTGCCCTCCCAGGAAAATGATTATTGGAAATAATACCACTAGTTTTTACCATCATTAAAGAAGTTTCTAAACTCTAGGAGGTGGAGAAGATAGGCATTATTAACCCATTTTACAGGTAAGAATACTGAGTTATAGAAGTTCCCTGACTTGCTCAACTTGATATAACTAAACAGTGTCTGAGCCAAGACTTGCTTCTAAGCTTTCTGAGTGAGATGGAGTGCTTCTCATGAAACCTACCGTTTCCTAATTAATGCCTGTAGCCTGACCCTAAGTTTTTTCTAATTTGCAAATTTATTATATGAAAACTATTAATATTTTTAATATGAAATTATATTTAATTATACATTTAATGGATTATCTTTCCTAATAAAATAATTGCATAAAATAAATTTTAAAGTTCAGCAATACATATATGAATAAATACTGAATGATGAATTTCCTTGATTGTAAGTTGACTTTTTTTTACACTTTAATGTTTTTGAAAACAAAATGTCTTACAATCAATGTATATATTTAATATTGTTTATCCTGAAAAGTAATTGTATCAGTGTTGCCTCTCAAAATTGATGTCATAAAAAATAAGAAACAGTCTTTGAAACATAAACACAGAAACTACTGAAAAATCTAATAGGAATAGGCTGTGTAAATATGTCATCTGGGAAATATGAATGAGGATGTAAAAGTCTATCACATACTGAAATTTTGAGAAAAGTTTTCTTGGACAGAAAAATGCCGAGGATCACAGATGGCACACTTGACACTCTCTTGTCATATGCAATTTTGGAGACAATAACCAGAAGTGTCGCTAGATGGCACTATTATTCTTAGTAGTGTAGTAACTTATTCCTTAATGAACTTGAAAGTGATAAAGCATGAGTATAAATATGTAGAGTATTAGTCCCAATAATGCTGTAACATTGCCAAATTGTTTCTTAACAGGAAAGAATAACAAAATCTATTGCAGTGAAATTCATACTACTTTGTGAACCCCAAAATCCAGGGAGCAAACTCTTGGATTCCTTTTTACAAAGCTGTATCATTCATTCATTTATTCCATCAATCATTCACCAACTTACAAATATGTATTGAGTGTACAGAAATTGCCAAGGTCTCAGCAATATTTTGGTTATTTTCACACTGAAGCAAAAGGACTTTTGCTGAAAGTAAGATTATGGCCTTTGCTCTTGTAAAACCTGTGTCCTCCGCTTACTGACGGGGTTATCTTGCACAAGTCAGTATTATTATTATCACTTGTATTTTAGAGATGAGAAGACTGAGGCACAGAACCAGTAGATGGGTATGAAGATACTTTGTAAAATCGTGCTCTGTATATGAATATCATTAGTACCTCAAGAATGTTGCCCGCTCTTTCTATTAGTACTTCTATGTAATACGCTCTATTAAGTCCCTCTAAGCTTATAAAGATCAGCCCCAACACAAATGACCATGAGACAGCTTCTCAGTGCGGCTGCTCCCTGCCTCTACCTACCTCTTGGAAATACTGTCAGACCCGAAAATGAGAGATCTGAAGTGTTTCGGCAGGATACCAGGAGTATGTTGTGGGGTGTGTATGAGCGGGTGGGTTTGGACAGAAAAAATCGTTTCCACAAGTCTTGCAGGAAGCCGACCTAATCTTTTACCGGTCTTGCTTGTGCTACCGTTGATGTTCGTTGCTCCCAGCGTATAACACTGCCTTTCAGACATTCGTTCTGAAGGAACACGATGACAAAGCAGGTTTCCTCGCGGATGTCGCTAACTAACACAGCAAAACTGAATGTGAATACTTTATTCACGTTTTGTACTAATCTGAGTGTAGATTGACAGTGGCTCATTTTAGGAGGTTATGCTCATTGTGCTTTTCTCAAGTTAACTTCTTTTTTAAAACTCTTTTTTAATGTTTATTTATTTTTGAGAGCGATAGAGCCGGGGAGGGGCAGAGAGAGAGAAAGACACAGAATCTGAAGCAGGCTTTGGGCTCCGAGCTGCCAGCACAGAGCCAGATGTGGGGCTTGACTTGATTGGAAGGCACTTGCTTAACCGACTGAGCCACGCAGGCGCCCCTCAAGTTCTTACATGTGATCCTTTATTCAGTTCTTATTTACCCACACGGATATTATCTCCCAGTGCTGTGGGCGACATAAAGATTCTTTCTGACCCTCCTCTCTAGAAGTGTCAGACTGTGTAGCACTCTGGACACAGGTAAGAAAGGTTAGTTCTCTCCCTTCACAGAACCCCAAACATAGCTGTGCTCTGTGGCCGTGCTGAGGCTACAGCTGATGGCCCAACAGCTCACTGAAGAGAAAAAAGGGTGGTTTTTACAAAATGCTTGCTCTGACAGTGATGCTTGTTTTCTCAGCACTCCCATTGGTAGCTAAGAACTCAAGTAAACATGTAAAAAAGAAAAACCTCAATTTTATTATTTATTTATTTTTAATGTTTAATTATTTTTGAGAGACAGAGCATGTGTGAAGGAGGGGCAGAGATGGAGACACAGGATCAGAGAGAGGCTCCAGGCTCTGAGCTGTCAGCACAGAGCCTGATACAGGGCTCGAACCCATGAACCATGAGATCTGACCTGAGCCGAAGTCGGACGCTTAACCAACTGAACCACCCAGGTGCCCCAAAAACCCTCATTTTTAAAAGTTACTCTTCGGTTAGCAAGGAGCCTGCTTAAGTCCCCTTCTCTCTCCTGTCTCTCCCTCTCTCTGTCCCTCCCCTGCTCATGCTGTCTCTCTCAAAATAAATCTTAAAAAATTAAGAAGAAAATATTCCAGATTTCCTGCTTATTTTGGAAATAAATAAATTCAGCATATTCTCTGCATTATGTTCCTACCGGGTTATAAGCAGTTGAGAGGTGGGTCCACTTGCTGAAAGTCATCTTGAGAGAGAGGAGTCCCCACTTCTCAGGTCAGAAGATTAAGGCCTCTAATCTCCCAAATCTCCTGGAGGCCCCATAGTCAGTTGTGTCTGAAGGAGCTCCCACTCCAGGCTCTCTGTGGCTTCTGTGGCCTCTTGCCCCTCACCCAGTTTATCAGGCAGTAAAACTGGCAGACCTGCGCCGCTCCAGAGCTTTTCCCTTTGTTTTCAAATTGCCCTGGAGCTCAACACCCTCCCTCTCACTTTTCCCCACACAGAGTTTTTAACACCTGTGGGGCCCAAACCTTGAAAAGTACATACAAAGAGACAAGAATCTGTAAACAGAGAGGCAAAGAGGGAACAATGCCTACATTCATGGGAATAAAGAGAGCCATCTCAGAAAACAATCATAATGGCAAATTTTTAATCAGTGATTCTGAGAAACTTCCCAAGAAAAAAAGATTTGTGTCTCAGTCTCTCTTCTTACCCTCATTTCAGGTCTCTGAGAGAACCAGGGATTTTTTTTTTTTTTTTT